>NC_092284.1:10587476-10609976 GCF_036320965.1 Panulirus ornatus
AAAAAATACATATTTTGTGTACTTAGTTAAAAAAAATACAATATTTTGTGTACTTCGTTAAAAAAGTACATATTTTGTGTACTTTGTTAAAAAAGTACATATTTTGTGTACTTCGTTAAAAAAGAACATATTTTGTGTACTTCGCTTAAAAAAGTACATATTTTGTGTACTTCGTTAAAAAAGTACAATGTTTTGTGTACTTCGTTAAAAAAAGTACATATTTTGTGTACTTCGTTAAAAAAGTACATATTTTGTGTACTTCGTTAAAAAAAAGTACAATAATTCGTGTACTTCGTTAAAAAAAAGTACATATTTTGTGTACTTCGTTAAAAAAGTACAATATTTTGTATACTTCGTTAAAAAAAAATACAATATTTTGTGTACTTCGTTAAAAAAAAATACATGTACTTCCTGCTAAAAAAAAGATAAATAAATACTTTCTTTGTCCTTCCTATTAATTTCTCTAATTTCTCCTGCATGTTCGCTTGGTTTGCTCATATAATGATTATCATAGAGCGAATTACTTTTGAATTACATTCATAAATATAGGAAATTACACTTACCTTTGATGATTACATTCATAATCCAATAAACAACACGACACATTTAAACAATATGACAAATTTCAACAGAATTAGAAATTTCAAAAAATTTTCAAATTTAAAAAATGAGACATTTCAACAAAATGACAAATCTACATAAATTTTGTCAAATCTTAACAAAATGACAAATTTCAACAAAATTAAAAATTTAAATTCTCAATTTTAATATTTTCAAATTCCTACAAAATTACAAATTTTAACAAAAAATTACAATTTTAAATTTTTTTTCAAATTAAAAAAAATCAAATTTAAGCAAAAAAAATTTCAAATCTTAAAATGACAAATTTCAATAAAATTGCAAATTAAATTTTCAATTTTCAAATTTTCAAATTTTAACAAAATATCAAATTTTAACAAAAAAATTACAAATCTAAATTTTTTTCAAATTTAAAAAAAAATCAAATTTAAGCAAAAAATGACAATTCTAAACAAAATGACAAATTTCTACAAAATCACAAATTTAAACAATGACAAATTTCTACAAAATCACAAATTTCTACCAAATCTTACATTTGAAACATCATCACACCTATGCTCCACTAAGTAGTGACCACACCTACGCTCCATCAGTATTGACCACACCTACGCTCCATCAGTAGTGACCACACCTACGCTCCATCAGTGGTGACCACACCTACGCTCCATCAGGATTGACCACACCTACGCTCCATCAGTATTGACCACACCTACGCTCCATCAGTAGTGACCACACCTACGCTCCATCAGTGGTGACCACACCTACGCTCCATCAGGAATGACCACACCTACGCTCCAGTACTGATCATCACACCTACGCTCCATGAGTATTGACCACACCTACGCTCCATCAGTAGTGACCACACTTACGCTCCATCAGTACTGACCACACCTACGCTCCAGTATTGATCATCACACCTACGCTCCATCAGTAGTGACCACACCTACGCTCCATCAGTATTGACCACACCTACGCTCCAGTATTGATCATCACATCTATGCTCCACTAGTATTGACCACACCTACGCTCCAGTGTTGATCATCACACCTACGCTCCACTAGTACTGACCACACCTGCACTCCAGTATTGATCATCACACCTATGCTCCACCAAAACTGACCACACCTACGCTCTAGTATTAATCATCACACATATGCTTCACCAGTTATGACCACACCTATGCTCCAGTATTGACCACACCTATGCTCCACCAGTAATGACCACACATACGCTCCAGTATTGATCATCACACCTATGCTCCACCAGTACTGACCACACCTACGCTCCACCAGTACTGACCACACCTACGCTCCATTATTGATCATCACACCTATGCTCCACCAGTAATGACCACACCTACGCTCCAGTATTGATCACCCCTATGCTCCACCAGTATTGACCACACATACACTCCAGTGTTGATCATCACACCTACGCTCCACCAGTACTGACCACACCTACGCTCCAGTATTGATCATCACACCTACGCTCCACCAGTATTGACAACACCTACGCTCCACCAGTATTGATCATCACACCTATGCTCCACTAGTAGTGACCACACCTACGCTCCACCAGTATTGATCTTCACACCTATGCTCCACTAGTGGTGACCACACCTACGCTCCAGTATTGATCATCACACCTACGATCAAGTATTGACCACACCTATGCTCCACTAGTAGTCACCACACCTACGCTCAAGTATTGATCATCACACCTATGCTCCACTAAAAGTGATCACACCTACGCTCCACAGTGTTGATCATCACACCTATGCTCCACCAGTACTGACCATACCTACTCTACAGTTTTGATCATCACACATTATGCTCCACCGGTAAAGACCACACCAATGCTCCAACAGTACTTGACTACATCTTTGCTCCAATATTGATCATCATACCTATGCTACATCAGAATTAACCACACCTATGCTCCAGTATTGATCACCACACCTATGCTCGACCAGTACTGACCACACCTACGCTCCAGTATCATCATATCTAAGCTCCGCCAGTATTGACCACACCTACGTTCATGTTGATCATGACACCTATGCTCCACCAGTACTGACCACACCTACGCTCCAGTATTGATCACACATATGCTCCATCAATAATGACCACACCTACGCTCCAGTATCATCATACCTATGCTCCACCAGTATTGACCACACCTACGCTCGTGTTGATCATCACACCTATGCTCCACCAGTACTGACCACACCTATGCTCCACCAGTACTGACCACACCTATGCTCCAACAGTATTGATCATCACACCTATGCTCCACCAGTACTGACCACACCCACGCTCCAACAGTATTGATCATCACACCTATGCTCCACCAGTACTGACCACACCTATGCTCCACCAGTACTGACTATACCTATGCTCCACCAGTAGACCACACCTATGCTCCAACGGTATTGATCATCACACCTATGCTCCACCAGTACTGACCACACCTATGCTCCACCAGTACTGACTACACCTATGCTCCACCAGTACTGACCACACCTACGCTCCACCAGTATTGACCACACCTACGCTCCGGTATTGATCACACCTATGCTCCACCAGTACTGACCACACCTATGCTCCACCAGTACTGACCACACCTATGCTCCAACAGTATTGATCATCACACCTATGCTCCACCAGTACTGACCACACCCACGCTCCAACAGTATTGATCATCACACCTATGCTCCACCAGTACTGACCACACCTATGCTCCACCAGTACTGACTACACCTATGCTCCACCAGTACTGACCACACCTATGCTCCAACGGTATTGATCATCACACCTATGCTCCACCAGTACTGACCACACCTATGCTCCACCAGTACTGACTACACCTATGCTCCACCAGTACTGACCACACCTACGCTCCACCAGTATTGACTACACCTACGCTCCGGTATTGATCACACCTATGCTCCACCAGTACTGACCACACCTATGCTCCACCAGTACTGACCACACCTATGCTCCAACGGTATTGATCATCACACCTATGCTCCACCAGTACTGACCACACCTTCGCTCCACCAGTATTGACCACACCTACGCTCCGGTATTGATCACACCTATGCTCCACCAGTACTGACCACACCTATGCTCCACCAGTACTGACTACACCTATGCTCCACCAGTACTAACCACAACTATGTTCCAGTATTGATCATCACACCTATGCTCCACCAGTACTGACCACATCTACGCTCCAGTATCATATCTAAGCTCTACCAGTACTGACCACACCTACGCTCGTGTTGATCATGACACTTATGCTCCATCAGTGCTGACCACACCTACGCTCCAATATTGATCGTCACACATATGCTCCATCAATAATGACCACACCTACGCTTCAGTATCATCATACCTATGCTCCACCAGTATTGACCACACCTTCGCTCGTGTTGATCACACCTATGCTCCACCAGTACTGACCACACCTACGCTCCACCAGTATTGACCACACCTACGCTCCAGTATTGATCATCACACCTATGCTCCACCAGTACTGAACCACACCTATGCTCCAACGGTATTGGTCATCACACCTATGCTCCACCAGTACTGACCACACCTACGCTCCAGTATTGATCATCACACCTATGCTCCACTAGTAGTGACCACACCCACGCTCCAACAAAATTGATCATCAAACCTATGCTCCACTAGTAGTGACCACACCCACGCTCCAACAAAATTGATCATCAAACCTATGCTCCACTGGTATTGACCACACCTACGCTCCAGTACTAATCATTATTGAACTATTTCCAGCAAGTACTCACCTCCAATGCTCCTCGGAGCATCAAGGTCATATCTCACGTCCTTACCTGAAACAGAAAAAAAAAAATTTAATTTTTTGCAAATTTTTACAAAAAAAAATTTTTAACCAAAAAATTCTAATTTCGATTTTTTTTTCAAACCATTTTGTGTCAAAAACAATTTTAGATTATTGGAATGAGGACAAATGACTGAATCTTTACCTGATTTTTGAAGATGATAATTTAAAAACTTGATAAAATAGGGTCGTCCCGGAGCATCAAAGGCCAGGCATCTTCCACGTACTTACCTGAAACAGAAAAATAAAATTAAATTTTAGGCAAATTTTTACAAAAAAATTTGAAAAATTCTATTTTCGATTTTTTATGAATTTTTATGAACCATTTTATCTGTTCCCAAAAATAATTTGATTATTGGAATGAGGACATTTGACTGAATTTTTACCTGATGTTTGAAGATGATAATTTAATAACTTGATCAAACATGGTCTTCCTGGATCATCCCCCATGTCTCCCTGAAATATAAAAATTTAAAAATCTTAAGCAAATTTTTACAAGAAAATTTTAATTTTTCTTTGATTTTTATGTAAATTGTAGAGTATTGGAATGAGGACATTTGACTGAATTTTTACCTGATGTCTGAAGATGATAATTTAAGAACTTGATCAAACATGGTCTTCCTGGAGCATCCCCCATGTCTCCCTGAAATATAATCAAAATTTAAAAATTTTAAGCAAATTTTTACAAGAAAATTCTAATTTTTCTGTAAATTTTTATGTAAATTGTAGAGTATTGGAATGGGGACATTTGACTGAATTTTTACCTGATGTCTGAAGATGATAATTTAAGAAGATCAAACATGGTCTTCCCGGAGCATTAAGGGCGTCTCCCACGTCCTTACCTAAAATAGAAATTAAAATCTAAAAAATTTTAAGCAAATTTTTACAAAAATTAAAAATCTTTAATTTTTGTCTAAATTTTAGATTATTGGAATGAGGACATTTGACTAAATTTTTACCTGATTTTTGAAGATGATAATTTAATAACTTGATAAAACAGTGTCTTCCTGGAGCATTAAGGCCAGGTATCTCCCACGTCATTACCTGAAATATAAATCAAAATAAAATTCAAAAAAATTTAAGCAAATTTTTACAAAAATAAAATTTTTAAATTTTTGTCTAAATTTTAGATTATTGGAATGAGGACATTTGACTGAATCTTTACCTGATTTTTGAAGATGAAAATTTAAAAACTTGATAAAATACGGTCTTCCAGGAGCATTAAGGCCAGGTATCTCCTACGTCATTAACTGAAATAGAAAAATAATTAAAATTTTTGAAAAATTTTTACAAAAAAATTCAATACTAAAAAATTCTAATTTCGATTTTTTCTAAACCATTTTGAACCTTCCCAACACAATTTTAGATCACTGGAATGAGGACATTTGACTGAATCTTTACCTGATTTTTGAAGATGACAATTTAATAACTTGATCAAA
Organism: Panulirus ornatus; assembly: GCF_036320965.1. Classification (NCBI taxonomy): domain Eukaryota; kingdom Metazoa; phylum Arthropoda; class Malacostraca; order Decapoda; family Palinuridae; genus Panulirus; species Panulirus ornatus. The sequence continues at coordinate 10,593,362 of NC_092284.1, forward strand.
CAGGATCTTCCTGGAGCATCCCCCATGTCTTTCCCTGAAATATAAATTAAAATTTAAAAATTTTAAGCAGATTTTTACAGAAAAATTTTAATAAAAATCTTTAATTTGTATCTAAATTGTAGATTACTGGAATGGACATTTGACTGAATTTTTACCTGATGTTTGAAGATGAAACTTTAAATAACTTGATAAAACACGATCTTCTATCACGTCTTTCCCTGAAACAGAAAAAATGAAATTTAAATTTCAAACAAGATTTTTACAAAAAAAAAAAAATTACTCAAAAAAAATCCAACTTAGATTTTTTTTGGAACCATTTTGCACGTTTCCCAGAACAATTTCAACATACATGAATGATCAAATATGACTGAATTTTTACCTGAATCTTTACCTGATTTTTGAACAAGATAAATTAAAAACTTGACCCAAAAGGGCATTATTATTTACTAGATCCTATTGGAAATAAGTTACAAAATGTCCCTTACTGTGGTATATATTGCACACCTACGTACCTATTATAATGTACTGGGGGATCCCTGAATAAAGTTAATCAGTCAATTAGTCAATTGATCAATTAATTCAGTCAGTCAATCGATCAATTAATCAGTCAATCAATCAGTCAATAGTCAATCGATCAATCAATCAGTCAATCAATCAGTCAATAGTCAATCGATCAATCAATCAGTCAATCGATCAATCAACTGACCAACTCAATCGATCAACTAATCAATCAATTAATCAGTCAACCAACCAACTAACCAATTAATCAATCAATCAATTAATCACACTAAATCAATCAATCAAGCACTCAATCAATTAATGAATCAGTCAATCGATCAATCAATCAATCAGTCAATCGATCATTCAATTAATCAAACACTCCAATTAATCAATCAATCAACTAACTAAACAATCAAATGATCAATCAATCAATCAATCAATCAATCAATCAATCAATGTCACTCAATCAATCAATCAATTAATCAATCCGTCAATCAATCGATCAATCAATTAATCAAGCACTCCAATTAATCAATCAATCAACTAAATCAAATAATTAATCAATCAAGTACTCAATCAAGTGCTCAATCAATCAATCAATCAGTCAATCAATGTCAATAAATCAGTAAATCGGTCAATCAATTAATCAAGCCCTCCATCAATTAATCAATCAACTAACCAATCAGTCAGTCAATCAAGCAAGCAATCAATTAATTAGTCAAGCGATCAATCAATTAATCAAGCCCTCCATCCATCAATACATCAACCAAAAAATCAATAAAAAAATCAGTCAATTAATCAAGCACTCAATCAATTAATCAATCAGTCAATCGATCAATTAATCAATCAGTCAGTCAATCAATCCGTCAATCGATCAATCAATTAATCAAGCCCTCCATCCATTAACTAACTAACCAATCAATAAGTCAATAAATCAATTAATTAATCACGCACTCAATCAATCAATCATCCAAGCACTCAATCAATCGATTAATCAATCAGTCAGTCAATCAGTCAATCGATCAATCAATTAATCCAGCCCTCCATCCATCCATCAACGAACTAAACTAACCAATCAATCAATCAATCAATCAAGCACTGAATCAATCAATTAATCGATCAATCATTCAATCGATCAATCAATTAATCAATCAATTAATCCAGCCCTCCATCCATCCATCAACGAACTAAACTAACCAATCAATCAATCAAGCACTCAATCAATCAATTAATCGATCAATCATTCAATCGATCAATCAATTAATCAATCAATTAATCCAGCCCTCCATCCATCCATCAATCAACTAACTAACTAAACTAATCAATCAATCAATCAATCAATCAAGCACTGAATCAATCAATTAATCAATCAATTAGTCAATCGATCAATCAATTAATCCAGCCCTCCATCCATCCATCCATCAACTAACTAACTAACCAATCAATCAATCAATCAATCAATCAAGCACTCAATCAATCAATCAATTAATCAATCAATCAATCAGTCAATCAATCAATCAATCAATCAATCAATCAGTCAACCAATCAGTCAATCGATCAATCAATTAATCCAGCCCTCCATCCATCCATCCATCAACGAACTAAACTAATCAATCAATCAATCAATCAAGCACTCAATCAATCAATTAATCAATCAATCAATCAATCAAGCACTCAATCAATCAATTAATCAATCAATCAATCAATCAAGCACTCAATCAATCAATTAATTAATCAATTAATCAGTCAACCAATCAGTCAATCGATCAATCAATTAATCCAGCCCTCCATCCATCCATCCATCCATCAACTAACCTAACCAATCAATCAATCAATCAATTACGGCTTCTGTTAACGGAAGAAATTTGTGCCGATTCCCTCGCCATCTGGCCAACATCCCACCTGGACAGCTGGCGGCCGTAGGTAAATCACCAGCTTTTAATCACCATCTTGTCACGTTGGTCCGTCTCTCTTTCGTAATTTAAATGCAATTTATACTTGAACCATCGATCGTTTTCTATATTACAGTACTTAACAAGGCTCTAGCCAATTGAGTGGTCTTAATTATATAACAAAATGGTTTGAAATGAGTCAGATGGAGACGGATTACAATATACATTTACCCAAGAGCTCCGTGTCGCCTCGTCCGTCGCCATATTGAAAGAGTGAGAGAGAAAGACTTGTCAACAAACGCGGTCATATTTCCACCTCGTATATAAATGTTTTTTATATTCATTTTCTCTCGTCTTCTATATACATTTCGTCTTCTATAATTTGTATTGATGATGAAAATATTTATTCTTAATTCTGTTTACACTCTAATGAGCAAAATATATTAATATACATTAATTAGAACATTAAAAAAAACACTTTAACGTACATTGGATAATGGGTCTTAGAAAACTGGACATATCATACCTCAAAGAAAATTGAATATAATATAATGGGTGACTAAAATATATATTGGTAAATAGGGGAGACAACTGGGAGAGGCTCCAGCTGGGGAGATGAAGCCTGGGAGAATAGAGGGGGAGGGGAGAGGTGGGAGAAGAGGCTCCAGTTGGAGATAAAGCCTGGGAGAATAGAAGGGGAGGGGAGAGGTGGGAGAAGAGGCTCCAGTTGGAGAGATGAAGCCTGGGAGAATAGAGGGGGAGGGGAGAGGGGGGAGAAGAGGCTCCAGTTGGAGATAAAGCCTGGGAGAATAGAAGGGGAGGGGAGAGGTGGGAGAAGAGGCTCCAGTTGGAGAGATGAAGCCTGGGAGAATAGAGGGGGAGGGGAGAGGGGGGAGAAGAGGCTCCAGTTGGGGACATGAAGCCTGGGAGAATAGAGGGGGAGGGGAGAAGAGGCTCCAGTTGGGGACATGAAGCCTGGGAGAATAGAGGGGGAGGGGAGAAGAGGCTCCAGATGGGGAGATAAAGGCTGGGAGAATAGAAGGGGAGGGGAGAAGAGGCTCCATCTGGGGAGATAAAAGCCTGGGAGAATAGAAAGGAGGGGAGAGGGGAGAAGAGGCTCCATCTGGGGAGATAAAGCCTAGGAGAATAGAAGGGAAGGGGAGAAGAGGCTCCAGCTAGGGAGATAAAGCATAGGAGAATAGAGGGGGAGGGGAGAGGTGGGAGAAGAGGCTCCAGTTGGAGAGATGAAGCCTGGGAGAATAGAGGGGGAGGGGAGAGGTGGGAGAAGAGGCTCCAGTTGGAGATAAAGCCTGGGAGAATAGAGGGGGAGGGGAGAAGAGGCTCCAGTTGGGGAGATGAAGCCTGGGAGAATAGAGGGGGAGGGGAGAGGGGGGAGAAGAGGCTCCAGTTGGGGAGATGAAGCCTGGGAGAATAGAGGGGGAGGGGAGAAGAGGCTCCAGATGGGGAGATAAAGGCTGGGAGAATAGAAGGGGAGGGTAGAAGAGGCTCCATCTGGGGAGATTAAAGCCTGGGAGAATAGAAAGGAGGGGAGAGGGGAGAAGAGGCTCCATCTGGGGAGATAAAGCCTAGGAGAATAGAAGGGAAGGGAAGAAGAGGCTCCAGCTAGGGAGATAAAGCATGGGAGAATAGAGGGGAAGGGGAGAGGTGGGAGAAGAGGCTCCAGTTGGAGATAAAGCCTGGGAGAATAGAGGGGGAGGGGAGAGGGGGAGAAAAGGCTCCAGTTGGAGATAAAGCCTGGGAGAATAGAGGGGGAGGAGAGAGGGGGGAGAAGAGGCTCCAGTTGGGGAGATGAAGCCTGGGAGAATAGAGGGGGAGGGGAGAGGAGGCTCCAGATGGGGAGATAAAGGCTGGGAGAATAGAAGGGGAGGGGAGAAGAGGCTCCATCTGGGGAGATAAAAGCCTGGGAGAATAGAAAGGAGGGGAGAGGGGAGAAGAGGCTCCATCTGGGGAGATAAAGCCTAGGAGAATAGAAGGGAAGGGGAGAAGAGGCTCCAGCTAGGGAGATAAAGCATAGGAGAATAGAGGGGGAGGGGAGAGGTGGGAGAAGAGGCTCCAGTTGGGGAGATAAAGCCTGGGAGAATAGAGGGGGAGGGGAGAGGGGGAGAAAAGACTCCAGCTCAGGAGATAAGGCCTAGGAGAATAGAGGGGGAGGGGAGAAGAGGCTCCAGCTGGGAAGATAAAGCCTGGGAAACTAGAGGGGAGGGGAGAAGAGGCTCCAGTTGGGGAGATAAAGGCTGGGAGAATAGAGGGGAGGGGAGAAGAGGCTCCAGCTGGGGAGATAAAGCCTAGGAGAATAGAGGGGGAGTGGAGAGGAGGGGAAGAGGCTCCAGCTGGGGAGATAAAGCCTGGGAGAATAGAAGGGAGGGGAGAAGAGGCTCCAGCTGGGGAGATAAAGCCTGAGAGAATAGAGGGGGAGGGGAGAGGTGGGAGAAGAGGCTCCAGTTGGGAGATAAAGGCTGGGAGAATAGAAGGGGAAGGGCGAAGAGGCTCCAGCTGGGGAGATAAAGCCTGAGAGAATAGAGGGGGAGGGGAGAAGAGGCTCCAGCTGGGGAGATAAAGGCTGGGAGAATAGAAGGGAAGGGAGAAGAGGCTCCAGCTGGGGAGATAAAACCTGGGAGAATAGAGGGGAGGGGAGAAGAGGCTCCAGATGGGGAGATAAAGGCTGGGAGAATAGAAGGGGAAGGGAGAAGAGGCTCCAGATGGGGAGATGAAGCCTGGGAGAATAGAGGGGGAGGGGAAATGGGGGAGAAGAGGCTCCACTTGGGGAGAGAAAGGCTGGGAGAATAGAAGGGGAGGGGAGAAGAGGCTCCAGCTAGGGAGATAAAGCCTGGGAGAATAGAAGGGAGGGGAGAGGAGGCTCCAACTGGGGAGATAAAGCCTGGGAGAATAGAAGGGGGAGGGAGAAGAGGCTCCAGCTAGGGAGATAAAGCCTGGGAGAATAGAAGGGAGGGGAGAGGAGGGGAAGAGGCTCCAGCTGGGGAGATAAACCCTGGGAGAATAGAAGGGGGAGGGGAGAAGAGGCTCCAGCTGGGGAGATAAAGCCTGGGAGAATAGAAGGGGGAGGGGAGAAGAGGCTCCAGCTGGGGAGATAAAGCCTGGGAGAATAGAAGGGGAGGGGAGAAGAGGCTCCAGGTGGGGAGAAAAAGCCTGGGAGAATAGAAGGGGAGGGGAGAAGAGGCTCCAGGTGGGGAGATAAAGCCTGGGAGAATAGAAGGGGAGGGGAGAAGAGGCTCCAGCTGGGGAGATAAAGCCTGGGAGAATAGAAGGGGGAGGGGAGAAGAGGCTCCAGGTGGGGAGATAAAGCCTGGGAGAATAGAAGGGGAGGGGAGAAGAGGCTCCAGCTGGGGAGATAAAGCCTGGGAGAATAGAAGGGGAGGGGAGAAGAGGCTCCAGCTGGGGAGATAAAGCCTGGGAGAATAGAAGGGGGAGGGGAGAAGAGGCTCCAACTGGGGAGATAAAGGCTGGGAGAATAGAAGGGGGGAGGGGAGAGGAAGGCTCTACAGGTGGGAGAATAGAGGGGGAGGGGAGAGGATGGCTCTACAGGTGAGAGAAGGGACAGTGGGGAGGGGAGAGGAGGGGGGGAGACTAAACCCTTCCCTCCCCTTCCCTCCCCATTCCTCCCCTTCCCTTAAAGTCCATAATGGTAAACTGTTATGGTATGACTGACCAATATACACTTTATCGCTCACACTTTATAGTTTATCTGAACCTCATATTCTCACGCTGAAAGATAATAATAAAGATAATAAAGATAATAATAAAGGTATTAAAGATGTAATAAAGATAATATAGATATAATAAAGATGATAAAGATGTAATAAAGATAATAATAAAGGTGTTAAAGATGTAACAAAGATAATATAGATATAATAAAGATAATAAAGATAATAATAAAGATGATAAAGATAATAATAAAGGTGTTAAAGATGTAACAAAGATAATATAGATATAATAAAGATAATAAAGATATAATAAAGATGATAAAGATAATAATAAAGATAATAAAGATAATAATAAAGGTATTAAAGATGTAATAAAGATAATATAGATATAATAAAGATGATAAAGATGTAATAAAGATAATAATAAAGGTGTTAAAGATGTAACAAAGATAATATAGATATAATAAAGATAATAAAGATATAATAAAGATGATAAAGATAATAATAAAGGTGTTAAAGATGTAACAAAGATAATATAGATATAATAAAGATAATAAAGATATAATAAAGATGATAAAGATAATAATAAAGATAATAAAGATATAATAAAGATGATAAAGATAATAATAAAGGTAATAAAGATATAATAAAGATGATAAAGATAATAATAAAGATAATAAAGATATAATAAAGATGATAAAGATAATAATAAAGATAATAAAGATATAATAAAGATGATAAAGATAATAATAAAGGTGTTAAAGATGTAACAAAGATAATATAGATATAATAAAGATAATAAAGATATAATAAAGATGATAAAGATAATAATAAAGGTGTTAAAGATGTAACAAAGATAATATAGATATAATAAAGATAATAAAGATATATAAAGATGATAAAGATAATAATAAAGGTGTTAAAGATGTAACAAAGATAATATAGATATAATAAAGATAATAAAGATAATAATAAAGATGATAAAGATGTAATAAAGATATGATAAAGATATAATAAAGATAATAAAGATATAATAAAGATGATAAAGATGTAATAAAGATAATAAAGATATGATAAAGATATAATAAAGATAATAAAGATATAATAAAGATAATAAAGATATAATAAAGATGATAAAGATATAATAAAGATGATAAAGATATAATAAAGATGATAAAGATGTAATAAAGATAATAAAGATATGATAAAGATATAATAAAGATAATAAAGATATAATAAAGATAATAAAGATATAATAAAGATGATAAAGATATAATAAAGATGATAAAGATATAATAAAGATGATAAAGATGTAATAAAGATAATAAAGATATGATAAAGATATAATAAAGATAATAAAATATTAAAGATGATAAAGATGTAATCAAGATAATATAGATATAATAAAGATAATAAAGATAATAAAGATATAATAAATATATAATAAAGATAATAAAGATAATAAAGATATAATAAATATATAATAAAGATAATAAAGATAATAAAGATATAATAAAGGTTTAATAAAGATAAAGATATGATAAATATAATAAAGATAAAGATATAATAAAGATAGTTATAAAGTTAGAACTTTCACAAGCTGTTGTTGTACTTTCACAACAAGCTGATGTTGTACTTTCACAACAAGCTGATGTTGTACTTTCACAACAAGCTGTTGTTGTACTTTCACAACAAGCTGTTGTTGTACTTTCACAACAAGCTGCTGTTGTACTTTCACAACAAGCTGTTGTTGTACTTTCACAACAAGCTGTTGTTGTACTTTCACAACCTGCTGCTGTTGTACTTTCACAACAAGCTGTTGTTGTACTTTCACAACCTGCTGCTGTTGTACTTTCACAACAAGCTGTTGTTGTACTTTCACAACAAGCTGTTGTTGTACTTTCACAACAAGCTGTTGTTGTACTTTCACACCAAGCTGATGTTGTACTTTCACAACAAGCTGCTGTTGTTGTACTTTCACAACAAGCTGCTGTTGTTGTACTTTCACAACAAGCTGTTGTTGTACTTTCACAACAAGCTGTTGTTGTACTTTCACAACAAGCTGTTGTTGTACTTTCACACCAAGCTGATGTTGTACTTTCACAACAAGCTGCTGTTGTTGTACTTTCACAACAAGCTGCTGTTGTTGTACTTTCACAACAAGCTGTTGTTGTACTTTCACAACAAGCTGATGTTGTACTTTCACAACAAGCTGTTGTTGTACTTTCACACCAAGCTGATGTTGTACTTTCACAACAAGCTGTTGTTGTACTTTCACACCAAGCTGATGTTGTACTTTCACAACAAGCTGTTGTTGTACTTTCACACCAAGCTGATGTTGTACTTTCACAACAAGCTGTTGTTGTACTTTCACAACCTGCTGCTGTTGTACTTTCACAACAAGCTGTTGTTGTACTTTCACAACAAGCTGTTGTTGTACTTTCACAACCTGCTGCTGTTGTACTTTCACAACAAGCTGTTGTTGTACTTTCACAACCTGCTGCTGTTGTACTTTCACAACAAGCTGTTGTTGTACTTTCACAACAAGCTGTTGTTGTACTTTCACAACAAGCTGTTGTTGTACTTTCACACCAAGCTGATGTTGTACTTTCACAACAAGCTGCTGTTGTTGTACTTTCACAACAAGCTGCTGTTGTTGTACTTTCACAACAAGCTGTTGTTGTACTTTCACAACAAGCTGATGTTGTACTTTCACAACAAGCTGTTGCTATACTTTCACAACAAGCTGTTGTTGTACTTTCACACCAAGCTGATGTTGTACTTTCACAACAAGCTGTTGTTGTACTTTCACACCAAGCTGATGTTGTACTTTCACAACAAGCTGTTGTTGTACTTTCACACCAAGCTGATGTACTTTCACAACAAGCTGTTGTTGTACTTTCACACCAAGCTGATGTTGTACTTTCACAACAAGCTGTTGTTGTACTTTCACAACCTGCTGCTGTTGTACTTTCACAACAAGCTGTTGTTGTACTTTCACAACTAGCTGTTGTACTTTCACAACAAGCTGCTGTTGTTGTACTTTCACAACAAGCTGTTGTTGTACTTTCACAACAAACTGTTGTTGTACTTTCACAACAAGCTGTTGTTGCACTTTCACAACAAGCTGTTGTTGTACTTTCACAACAAGCTGTTGTTATACTTTCACAACAAGCTGTTGTTGTACTTTCACAACAAGCTGCTGTTGTTGTACTTTCACAACAAGCTGTTGTTGTACTTTCACAACAAGCTGTTGTTGCACTTTCACAATAAGCTGATGTTGTTGTACTTTCACAACAAGCTGCTGTTGTACTTTCACAACAAGCTGTTGTTGTACTTTCACAACAAGCTGTTGTTGTACTTTCACAACAAGCTGTTGTTGTACTTTCACAACAAGCTGTTGTTATACTTTCACAACAAGCTGTTGTTGTACTTTCACAACAAGCTGTTGTTGTACTTTCACAACAAGCTGTTGTTGTACTTTCACAACAAGCTGTTGTTGTACTTTCACAACAAGCTGTTGTTGTACTTTCACAACAAGCTGTTGTTATACTTTCACAACAAGCTGTTGTTGTACTTTCACAACAAGCTGTTGTTGCACTTTCACAACAAGCTGTTGTTGTACTTTCACAACAAGCTGTTGTTATACTTTCACAACAAGCTGTTGTTGTACTTTCACAACAAGCTGTTGTTGTACTTTCACAACAAGCTGTTGTTGTACTTTCACAACAAGCTGTTGTTATACTTTCACAAGCTGTTGTTGTACTTTCACAACAAGCTGTTGTTGTACTTTCACAACAAGCTGTTGTTATACTTTCACAACAAGCTGTTGTTGTACTTTCACAACAAGCTGTTGTTATACTTTCACAACAAGCTGTTGTTGTACTTTCACAACAAGCTGTTGTTGTACTTTCAAAACAAGCTGCTGTTGTACTTTCACAACAAGCTGTTGTTGTACTTTCACAACAAGCTGTTGTTGTACTTTCACAACAAGCTGCTGTTGTTGTACTTTCACAACAAGCTGTTGTTGTACTTTCACAACAAGCTGTTGTTGTACTTTCACAACAAGCTGTTGTTACACTTTCACAACAAGCTGTTGTTGTTGTACTTTCACAACAAGCTGTTGTTGTACTTTCACAACAAGCTGTTGTTGTACTTTCACAACAAGCTGTTGTTATACTTTCACAACAAGCTGTTGTTGTTGTACTTTCACAACAAGCTGTTGTTGTTGTACTTTCACAACAAGCTGTTGTTGTTGTACTTTCACAACAAGCTGTTGTTGTTGTACTTTCACAACAAGCTGTTGTTGTACTTTCACAACAAGCTGTTGTTGTTGTACTTTCACAACAAGCTGTTGTTGTACTTTCACAACAAGCTGTTGTTGTTGTACTTTCACAACAAGCTGTTGTTGTTGTACTTTCACAACAAGCTGTTGTTGTACTTTCACAACAAGCTGTTGTTGTACTTCTGTTCTATTTTGACCACCAGTCCAGCCTGCCAGTCCTATATTGACCACCAGTCCAGCCTGCCAGTCCTATATTGACCACCAGTCCAGCCTGCCAGTCCTATATTGACCACCAGTCCAGCCTGCCAGTCCTGTATTGACCACCAGTCCAGCCTGCCAGTCCTATATTGACCACCAGTCCAGCCTGCCAGTCCTATATTGACCACCAGTCCAGCCTGCCAGTCCTATATTGACCACCAGTTTAGCCTGCCAGTCCTATGTTGACCACCAGTCCAGCCTGCCAGTCCTATATTGACCACCAGTCCTGCCTGCCAGTCCTATATTGACCACCAGTCCAGCCTGCCAGTCCTATATTGACCACCAGTCCAGCCTGCCAGTCCTATATTGACCACCAGTCCAGCCTGCCAGTCCTATATTGACCACCAGTCCAGCCTGCCAGTCCTATATTGACCACCAGTCCAGCCTGCCAGTCCTATATTGACCACCAGTCCAGCCTGCCAGTCCTATATTGACCACCAGTCCAGCCTGCCAGTCCTATATTGACGACCAGTCTAGCCTGCCAGTCCTATATTGACCACCAGTCCAGCCTGCCAGTCCTATATTGACCACCAGTCCAGCTTGCCAGTCCTATATTGACCACCAGTCCAGCCTGCCAGTCCTATATTGACCACCAGTCCAGCCTGCCAGTCCAATATTGACCACCAGTCCAGCCTGCCAGTCCTATATTGACCACCAGTCCAGCCTGCCAGTCCTATATTGACCACCAGTCCAGCCTGCCAGTCCTATATTGACCACCAGTCTAGCCTGCCAGTCCTATATTGACCACCAGTCCAGCCTGCCAGTCCTATATTGACCACCAGTCCAGCCTGCCAGTCCTATATTGACCACCAGTCCAGCCTGCCAGTCCTATATTGACCACCAGTCCAGCCTGCCAGTCCTATATTGACCACCAGTCTAGCCTGCCAGTCCTATATTGACCACCAGTCCAGCCTGCCAGTCCAATATTGACCACCAGTCTAGCCTGCCAGTCCTATATTGACCACCAGTCCAGCCTGCCAGTCCTATATTGACCACCAGTCCAGCCTGCCAGTCCTATATTGACCACCAGTCCAGCCTGCCAGTCCTATATTGACCACCAGTCCAGCCTGCCAGTCCTGTATTGACCACCAGTCCAGCCTGCCAGTCCTGTATTGACCACCAGTCCAGCCTGCCAGGCCTGTATTGACCACCAGTCCAGCCTGCCAGTCCTACATTGACCACCAGTCCAGCCTGCCATTCTTATATTGACCACCAGTCCAGCCTGCCAGTCCTGTATTGACCACCTGTCCAGCCTGCCAGGCCTGTATTGACCACCAGTCCAGCCTACCAGTCCTATATTGACCCCAGTCTGTGGTTGTGTGGTTATAAACTGCGATTGTGTGGCTATAAACTACGGTTGTGTGGTTATAAACTGGGGTTGTGTGGTTATAAACTGGGGTTGTGTGGTTATAAACTGAGGTTGTGTGGCTATAAACTGAGGTTGTGTGGTTATAAACTGAGGTTGTGTGGCTATAGACTGAGGTTGTGTGGCTATAAACTGAGGTTGTGTGGTTATAAACTGAGGTTGTGTGGTTATAAACTGAGGTTGTGTGGTTATAAACTGAGGTTGTGTGGCTATAAACTGAGGTTGTGTGGTTATAAACTGAGGTTGTTTGGTTATAAACTGGGGTTGTGTGGTTATAAACTGGGGTTGTGTGGCTATAAACTGAGGTTGTGTGGTTATAAACTGAGGTTGTGTGGCTATAAACTGAGGTTGTGTGGTTATAAACTGAGGTTGTGTGGTTATAAACTGGGGTTGTGTGGTTATAAACTAAGGTTGTGTGGTTATAAACTGGGGTTGTGAGGTTATAAACTGAGGTTGTGTGGTTATAAACTGAGGTTGTGTGGTTATAAACTGAGGTTGTGTGGTTATAGACTGAGGTTGTGTGGTTATAAACTGAGGTTGTGTGGTTATAAACTGAGGTTGTGTGGTTATAAACTGGGGTTGTGTGGCTATAAACTGAGGTTGTGTGGTTATAAACTGAGGTTGTGTGGCTATAAACTGGGGTTGTGTGGCTATAAACTGGGGTTGTGTGGTTATAAACTGAGGTTGTGTGGCTACAGACTGAGGTTGTGTGGCTATAAACTGAGGTTGTGTGGTTATAAACTGAGGTTGTGTGGTTATAAACTGAGGTTGTGTGGCTATAAACTGAGGTTGTGTGGCTATAAACTGAGGTTGTGTGGTTATAAACTGAGGTTGTGTGGTTATAAACTGAGGTTGTGTGGTTATAAACTGAGGTTGTGTGGCTATAAACTGAGGTTGTGTGGTTATAAACTGAGGTTGTGTGGTTATAAACTGAGGTTGTGTGGTTATAAACTGGAGTTGTGTGGTTATAAACTGGGGTTGTGTGGCTATAAACTGAGGTTGTGTGGTTATAAACTGAGGTTGTGTGGTTATAAACTGAGGTTGTGTGGCCCGACGCCTCGTTAGAGTGGATGGGGGGGGGACGGGGCTGGTGTAACCTAATGGTATTCAAGGGGCGACTTCCGGTGCAGTTAAACCCCCTCGTTAATTAACGAAACGAGGAGGAAGAGAGAGAGAGAGAGAGAGAGAGAGAGAGAGAGAGAGAGAGAGAGAGAGAGAGAGAGAGAGAGAGAGAGAGAGAGAGAGAGAGAGAGAGAGACAAGATGGAACACCTGTTCTTTTTTTATTTTGTGTGTGGATCCTTCAAAGCCTCATCCACAAAAGGTAAACAATAAACAATGTTTACCCTGAAGGGATGAAGCAAAAGACCAAAGTTACGGTGTAAACAAGTACACACGTCCCCCCCCCCCCCCCCCCGTCCCCTAAGTCAGTGTAGGGTTATGTATATAGATATAAGGCACTGTAGACACACACACACACACACACACTTCAAAATTAACCCCCACATGCTTTAATAACCTTACATCACACTCCTGAACACATGCTTTAATAACCTTACATCACACTCCTGTCGTATCTGTTTGTCAGGGTTGATGGAGGCTGGCAGTCCAAGGTAGAAAGAAGAAGGAAGAGGAAGAGAATTAAGAGAAGGAGTACAAAGAGGAAAGAGGTAATAAGAAATGTGAGGGAAATACGTAGAGAGGAGACTAAAAACTTGTGTGGGCAGGCCAAAAGGGAGGGAAAATGGTGGCTGGCAGTCCAAAGTGGAAGGAGGGAGAGGAAGAGAAGGAAGAGGAGGAGTAGGAAGAGGAAAGAGGGAATAAAAGGAAATATAAAGGAAATACGAAAAAGAGGAAACTATAAACTCTCTCTCTCTCTCTCTCTCTCTCTCTCTCTCTCTCTCTCTCTCTCTCTCTCTGTTTTGGACCCACAAGCAAGTAGGACGTAAGTACTTGCAGGTAAGCCGTAAATATTTACAAGTAGGCCGTAAGTAGGCCATAGGTACTCGTAAGTAGGCCGTAAGTGCCCGTAAGTAGGCTGTAAGTACTCGTAAGTAGGCTGTAGGTACTCGCAGGTAGGCCGTAAGTACTCGTACGTAGGCCGTCAGTACTCGTAAGTAGGCCGCAAGTACCCGTAAGTAGGCCGCAAGTACTCGTACGTAGGCCGTAAGTACTCGTGAGTAGGCCATAAGTACTCGTAAATAGGTCGTCAGTACTCGTAAGTAGGCCGTCAGCACCCGTAAAAAAAGTCCGTCAGTACCCGTAAGTAGGCCGTAAGTACTCGTAAGTAGGCCGTTAGTACTCGTAAGTAGGCCGTCAGTACCCGTAAAAAAAGGCCGTCAGTACCCGTCAGTAGGCCGTAAGTACTCGTAAGTAGGCCGTCAGCACTCGTAAGTAGGCCATAGGTACTCGTAAATAGGCCATAAGTACCCGTAAGTACTCCTAAGTAGGCCGTAAGTACTCGTAAGTAGGCCGTCAGTACCCGTAAGTAGGCCGCAAGTACTCGTAAGTAGGCCGTCAGTACTCGTAAATAGGCCGTCAGTACCCGTTAAAAAAAAAGACCGCCAGTACCCGTACGTAGGCTGCAAGTACCCGTAAGTAGGCCGCAAGTACCCGTAAGTAGGCCGCAAGTACCCGTAAGTAGGCCGTCAGTACTCGTAAACAGGCCGTCAGTACCCGTAAGTAGGCCGTCAGCACTCGTAAATAGGCCGTCAGTACCCGTAAGTAGGCCGCAAGTACCCGTAAGTAGGCCGCAAGTACCCGTAAGTAGGCCGTCAGCGCTCGCAAGTAGGCCGTACGTAAGTACTGGTCAGTACTCTCGCCCACTCGCTCCCTCTCACCCAAGACGGGACTGTCTTAAACCACTGGTGGAAATGTCAACACCAGTTCCTTCCTACGGATCAAACAGACATTTCTCCTTCCCCTTTCCCTTCCCCATTCCTTCCCCTTTCCCTTCCCCATTCCTTCCCCTTCCCCCTTCCCCATTCCCAGGGATGGTTGGCTGGCGGGACTATATTAAACCATTGGCCAACACTGGAAGAGTCAACACCAGGTCCTTCCTACGGATCACACAGACATTTCTCCTTCCCCTTTCCATTCCCCATTCCTTCCCCTTCCCCCTTCCCCATTCCCAGGGATGGTTGGTTGACTGGACTATATTAAACCATTGACCATCACTGGAAGAGTCAACACCAGGTCCTTCCTATGGATCACACAGACATTTCTCTTTCCCCTTTCCATTCCCCATTCCCCATTCCTTCCCCTTCTTCCCCATTCCCCATTCCCAGGGATGGTTGGTTGACTGGACTATATTAAACCATTGACCATCACTGGAAGAGTCAACACCAGGTCCTTCCTACGGATCACACAGACATTTCTCCTTCCCCTTTCCCTTCCCCATTCCTTCCCCTTCCCCATTCCCCATTCCCAGGAATGGTTGGTTGGCGGGACTATATTAAACCATTGGCCAACACTGGAAAAGTCAACACCAGCTCCTTCCTATGGATCAAACAGACATTTCTCCTTCCCCTTTCCATTCCCCATTCCCCATTCCTTCCCCTTCTTCCCCATTCCCCATTCCCAGGGATGGTTGGTTGACTGGACTATATTAAACCATTGACCATCACTGGAAGAGTCAACACCAGGTCCTTCCTATGGATCACACAGACATTTCTCTTTCCTCTTTCCCTTCCCCATTCCTTCCCCTTCCCCATTCCCCATTCCCAGAGATGGTTGGTTGACGGGACTATCCTAAACCATTGTCCATCACTGGAAGAGTCAACACCAGTTCCTTCCTATGGATCACACAGACATTTCTCCTTCCCCTTTCCCCCCCTTCCCCCCATTCCCCTTCCCCCCATTCCCCATTCCCAGGGATGGTTGGTTCATGTACGCCCGCCTGATGGAGCCCCCTTTACGGAAAGCGACCTTCAAAATTGACCGAGAGACGAGCTTATCCATAATCCAAACTGTAAACCAGGTGATTTGGGTCGTGGAGGGGGGGGGGGGGGAGAGAAAGGGGTGAGGGAAGGGGTGGAGGGGAGGGATGAGGGAAGGGGTGTACAGAGGTGGGAAGGGGTGGAGGGGTGAGGTGGGAAGGGGTGGAGGGGTGTTGTGGGAAGGGGTGGAGGGGAGGGGTGAAGGAAGGGGTAGAGGGGAGATGTGGGAAGGGGTGTACAGAGGTGGGAAGGGGTGGAGGGGAGAGGTGGGAAGGGGTGTACAGAGGTGGGAAGGGGTGGAGGGGAGAAGTGGGAAGGGGTGGAGGGGAGAGGTGGGAAGGGACGGAGGGGAGAGGTGGGAAGGGATGTACAGAGCAGGGAAGGGGTGGAGGGGTGAGGGAAGGGGGGGAAAGAAAAAGGGGTGAGGGAAGGGATGGAGGGGAGGGGAGGGGTGGGAAGGGGTAAGGGAGAGGTGGGAAGGGGTGGAGGGGAGAGGTGGGAAGGGGTGTACAGAGGTGGGAAGGGGTGGAGGGGAGAGGTGGGAAGGGGCGGAGGGGAGAGGTGGGAAGGGGCGGAGGGGAGAGGTGGGAAGGGGTGGAGGGGAGAAGTGGGAAGGGGTGGAGGGGAGAGGTGGGAAGGGGTGGAGGGGAGAGGTGGGAAGGGGTGGAGGGGAGAGGTGGGAAGGGGTGTACA
>NC_092284.1:10614976-10624976 GCF_036320965.1 Panulirus ornatus
TGTGTGAGGTGTATGAGAACACACTGGGGGTTGTGTGAGGTGTATGAGTACACACTGGGGTTGTGTGAGGTGTATGAGTACACACTGGGGTTGTGTGAGGTGTATGAGAACACACTGGGGCTGTGTGAGGTGTATGAGTACACACTGGGGTTGTATGAGGTGTATGAGTACACACTGGGGTTGTGTGAGGTGTATGAGTACACACTGGGGTTGTGTGAGGTGTATGAGTACACACTGGGGTTGTGTGAGTACACACTGGGGTTGTGTGAGGTGTATGAGTACACACTGGGGGTTGTGTGAGGTGTATGAGTACACACTGGGGTTATGTGAGGTGTATGAGTACACACTGGGGTTGTGTGAGGTGTATGAGTACACACTGGGGTTGTGTGAGGTGTATGAGTACACACTGGGGTTGTGTGAGGTGTATGAGTACACACTGGGGTTGTGTGAGGTGTATGAGTACACACTGGGGGTTGTGTGAGGTGTATGAATACACCAGAGAGAGAGAGAGAAGAAAACAAAAGAGAAGAGAAGAGAAGAGAAGAGAAGAGAAGAGGAGAGAGAGAGAGAGAGAGAGAGAGAGAGAGAGAGAGAGAGAGAGGTGAGTGTGCCTTCTCCCCCCCCCCCCCAACACACACACACTTCCGTCACCAAAATTCTAGAATATGAACGTAACAAGATTTATCCTCTCTCTCTCTCTCTCTCTCTCTCTCTCTCTCTCTCTCTCTCTCTCTCTCTCTCTCTCTCTCTCTCTCTCATCCCCACCCCACCCACCCCTCACCCCTTCTCACCCACCCTCCCTCTCTCTCACCCACCACCCCTCACTCACCCACCTCTCACCCCCCTCCCCCCCCCCCCACTCTCCCTTCAGCAAGATGGAGTCTGATGGACTCTCCCAAGCGAAATTGGATTTAGCCCACTCCTTAGAAGAGCCCCACTCTGCCTCTCACTACACAGGAGCCCCACTCTGCCTCTCACTACACCTGAGCCCCACTCTGCCTCTCACTACACCTGAGCCCCACTCTGCCTCTCACTACACATGAGCCCCACTCTGCCTCTCACTACACATGAACCCCACTCTTCCTCTCACTACACATGAACCCCACTCTGCCTCTCACTACACCTGAGCCTCACTCTGCCTCTCACTACACCTGAGCCCCACTCTGCCTCTCACTACACCTGAGCCTCACTCTGCCTCTCACTACACCTGAGCCTCACTCTGCCTCTCACTACACCTGAGCCCTCTGCCTCTCACTACACATGAGCCCCACTCTGCCTCTCACTACACATGAACCTCACTCTGCCTCTCACTACACCTGAGCCCCACTCTGCCTCTCACTACACATGAGCCCCACTCTGCCTCTCACTACACATGAGCCTCACTCTGCCTCTCACTACACCTGAGCCCCACTCTGCCTCTCACTACACATGAGCCTCACTCTGCCTCTCACTACACATGAACCCCACTCTGCCTCTCACTACACATGAGCCCCACTCTGCCTCTCAATACACATGAACCCCACTCTGCCTCTCACTACACATGAGCCCCACTCTGCCTCTCACTACACATGAGCCCCACTCTGCCTCTCACTACACTGACCCCACTCTGCCTCTCACTACACATGAGCCCACTCTGCCTCTCATACACTGACCCACTCTGCCTCTCACTACACCTGAGCCCACTCTGCCTCTCACTACACCTGAGCCCCACTCTGCCTCTCACTACACCTGAGCCCACTCTGCCCTCACTACACTGAGCCCCACTCTGCCTCTCACTACACTGACCCACTCTGCCTCTCACTACACTGACCCCACTCTGCCTCTCACTACACTGAGCCTACTCTGCTCTCACTACACTGAGCCCCACTCTGCCCCACTACACATGAGCCCACTCTGCTCTCCTACACATGACCCCACTCTGCCCTCACTACACTGAACCCACTCTGCCTTCACTACACTGACCCACTCTGCCTCTCACTACACTGAGCCCTCTGCTCTCACTACACCTGAGCCCACCTGCCTCTCACTACACTGACCTCACTCGCCTCTCACTACACTGAGCCCCACTCTGCCTCTCACTACACCTGAGCCTCACTCTGCCTCTCACTACACCTGAGCCCACTCTGCCTCTCACTACACCTGAGCCCCACTCTGCCTCTCACTACACCTGAGCCCCACTCTGCCTCTCACTACACAGAGCCCCACTCTGCCTCTCACTACACCTGAGCCTCACTCTGCCTCTCACTACACCTGAGCCCCACTCTGCCTCTCACTACACATGATCCCCACTCTGCCTCTCACTACACATGAGCCCCACTCTGCCTCTCACTACACATGAGCCCCACTCTGCCTCTCACTACACATGAGCCCCACTCTGCCTCTCACTACACCTGAGCCCCACTCTGCCTCTCACTACACATGAGCCCCACTCTGCCTCTCACTACACATGAGCCCCACTCTGCCTCTCACTACACCTGAGCCCCACTCTGCCTCTCACTACACATGAGCCCCACTCTGCCTCTCACTACACCTGAGCCCCCACTCTGCCTCTCACTACACCTGAGCCCCACTCTGCCTCTCACTACACCTGAGCCCCACTCTGCCTCTCACTACACCTGAACCTCACTCTGCCTCTCACTACACCTGAGCCTCACTCTGCCTCTCACTACACCTGAGCCCCACTCTGCCTCTCACTACACCTGAACCTCACTCTGCCTCTCACTACACCTGAGCCTCACTCTGCCTCTCACTACACCTGAGCCTCACTCTGCCTCTCACTACACATGAGCCCCACTCTGCCTCTCACTACACATGAACCCCACTCTGCCTCTCACTACACATGAGCCTCACTCTGCCTCTCACTACACCTGAGTCCCACTCTGCCTCTCACTATACATGAGCCTCACTCTGCCTCTCACTACACCTGAGCCCCACTCTGCCTCTCACTACACCTGAGCCCCACTCTGCCTCTCACTAGCTGTGAAGACCCCAGGTAGGGAGCTGGGAAGACCCCAAATAGGGAGCTGAGATAGATGAGTGAGTGTATGTGGACAGAGCCGATAGATAGACAGAAGATGAGTCGATCAATAGACACTATCATGTCATACACCCAGCTCAATACACCTTACACTGGTGCGCAAGAGCTACACCCAGTTCAATACACCTTGCTGTGGTACACAAGGGCTACACCTAGATCAATACACCTTACACTGGTACACAAGAGCCGTCAGTTGTGTACACAGTACACCCAGATCAATACACCTTACACTGGTGCAAAAGAGCTACACCCAGTTCAAAACACCTTACTGCGGTACACAAGGGCTACACCTAGATCAATACACCTTACACTGGTACACAAGAACCTTCAGTTGCGTACACAATACACCCAGCTCGATACACCTTCCACTGGTACATAAGAACCGTCAGTCGTGTACACAATACACCCACCTCGCTGGTACACAAGAACCTTCAGTCGTGTACACAATACACCCAGCTCACTACACCTTACACTGGTACACAAGAACCTTCAGTCGTGTACACAATACACCCTGATCACTACACATTCCACTGGTACATAAGAACCGTCAGTCGTGTACACAATACACCCTGATCACTACACCTTACACTGGTACACAAGAACCGTCAGTCGTGTACACAATACACCCTGATCACTACACCTTACACTGGTACACTGGTAAATTCAACGGACCAGCAATAGACCATTGCCGAACCAAAGGGGTGTTGGGTCTTCTCCACACCTCTCACACACACGGGAGATGAAACCAGATGATCGGGGTTCGAACCCCACCCTCATTTGATCAGTCATTCATTTCCACCATCTGCATTCATCGTACACTGACGACACCTCCCCCAGAGAGAATCGGGAACCATATAACCCCAGAGAGAATCGGTAACCATATACCCCAGAGAGAGTCGGGAACCATATACCCCCAGAGAGAATCGGGAACCATATACCCCCAGAGAGAATCGGGAACCATATAACCCCCAGAGAGAATCGGGAACCATATACCCCCAGAGAGAATCAGGAACCATATACCCCCCAGAGAGAATCGGGAACCATATACCCCAGAGAGAATCGGGAACCATATACCCCCCAGAGAGAATCGGGAACCATATACCCCCAGAGAGAATCGGGAACCATATACCCCCAGAGAGAATCGGGAACCACGGCATCTCCCCAGAGAGAATCGGGAACCATATACCCCCCAGAGAGAATCTGGAACCATATACCCCCAGAGAGAATCGGGAACCATATACCCCCAGAGAGAATCTGGAACCATATACCCCCAGAGAGAATCGGGAACCATATACCCCCACAGAGAATCGGGAACCATATACCCCCAGAGAGAACCGGGAACCATATACCCCCAGAGAGAATCGGGAGCCATATACCCCCAGAGAGAATCGGGAACCATATACCCCCAGAGAGAATCGGGAGCCATATACCCCCAAAGAGAATCGGGAACCATATACCCCGAAGAGAGAATCGGGCACCATATACCCCCAGAGAGAATCTGGAACCATATACCCCCAGAGAGAATCGGGAACCATATACCCCAGAGAGAATCTGGAACCATATACCCCCAGAGAGAATCTGGAACCATATACCCCCCAGAGAGAATCGGGAACCATATACCCCAGAGAGAATCGGGAACCATATACCCCCAGAGAGAATCGGGAACCATATACCCCAGAGAAAATCGGGAACCATATACCCCCCAGAGAGAATCGGGAACCATGTACCCCCCAGAGAGAATCGGGAACCATATACCCCCAGAGAGAATCTGGAACCATATACCCCCAGAGAGAATCTGGAACCATATACCCCCAGAGAGAATCTGGAACCATATACCCCCAGAGAGAATCGGGAACCATATACCCCATAGAGAGTCGGGAACCATATACCCCCAGAAAGAATCTGGAACCATATACCCCCAGAGAGAATCGGGAACCATATACCCCATAGAGAATCGGGAACCATATACCCCCAGAGAGAATAGGGAACCATGTACCCCAGAGAGAATCGGGAACCATATACCCCCAGAGAGAATCGGGAACCATATACCCCCCAGAGAGAATCGGGAACCATATACCCCCAGAGAGAATCGGGAACCATATACCTCCCAGAGAGAATCTGGAACCATATACCCCCAGAGAGAATCGGGAACCATATACCCCCAGAGAGAATCGGGAACCATATACCTCCATAGAGAATCGGGAACCATATACCCCAGAGAGAATCTGGAACCATATACCCCCAGAGAGAATCGGGAACCATATACCCCCAGAGAGAATCGGGAACCATATACCCCCAGAGAGAATCGGGAACCATATACCCCCAGAGTAAATCGGGAACCATATACCCCCAGAGAGAATCGGGAACCATATACCCCCAGAGAGAATCGGGAACCATATACCCCCCAGAGAGAATCTGGAACCATATACCCCCAGAGAGAATCTGGAACCATATACCCCCCAGAGAGAATCTGGAACCATATACCCCCAGAGAGAATCGGGAACCATGTACCCCCCAGAGAGAATCTGGAACCATATACCCCAGAGAGAATCGGGAACCATATACCCCCCAGAGAGAATCGGGAACCATATACCCCCAGAGAGAATCGGGAACCATATACCCCCAGAGAGAATCTGGAACCATATACCCCCAGAGAGAATCTGGAACCATATACCCCCAGAGAGAATCGGGAACCATATACCCCCAGAGAGAATCGGGAACCATATACCCCCCAGAGAGAAACGGGAACCATATACCCCCAGAGAGAATCGGGAACCATATACCCCCCAGAGAGAATCGGGAACCATATACCCCCAGAGAGAATCGGGAACCATATACCCCCAGAGAGAATCGGGAACCATATACCCCAGAGAGAATCGGGAACCATATACCCCCAGAGAGAATCGGGAACCATATACCCCCAGAGAGAATTGGGAACCATATACCCCCAGAGAGAATTGGGAACCATATACCCCCAGAGAGAATTGGGAACCACGGAATCTCCCCCAGAGTCTGTCTGAAGGCATTTAACACCCACCTCCCCACCTCCCCCAGCTCACTAAAGCTGTGGTCTTCCCCTGTACATGGCTGGGGAGAGGAGGTGCTGGGGAGAGGAGAGGGTGCTGGGGAGAGAAGGTGCTGGGGAGAGGAGAGTGTGCTGGGGAGAGGACAGTGTGCTGGGGAGAGGAGAGGGTGCTGGGGAGAGGAGAGGGTGCTGGGGAGAGGAGAGGGTGCTGGGGAGAGGAGAGGGTGCTGGGGAGAGGAGAGGGTGCTGGGGAGAGGAGAGGGTGCTGGGGAGAGGACAGTGTGCTGGGGAGAGGAGAGGGTGCTGGGGAGAGGAGAGGGTGCTGGGGAGAGGAGAGGGTGCTGGGGAGAGGAGAGGGTGCTGGGGAGAGGACAGTGTGCTGGGGAGAGGAGAGGGTGCTGGGGAGAGGAGAGGGTGCTGGGGAGAGGAGAGGGTGCTGGGGAGAGGAGAGGGTGCTGGGGAGAGGGGAGGGTGCTGGGGAGAGGAGAGGGTGCTGGGGAGGAGAGAGGGTGCTGGGGAGAGGAGAGGGTGCTGGGGAGGGGAGGGTGTTGGGGAGGTGTTGATGGCTGGGGAGAAAGAGAACACACATCTACATCCAGGGAGAGAACACCAGGCCCTCAGGGAGAAAGAGAACACCAGGCCCTCAGGGAGAAAGAGAACACACATCTACATCTACAGAGAACACCAGGCCCTCAGGGAGAAAGAGAACACACAGCTACATCCAGGGAGAGAACACCAGGCCCTCAGGGGGAAAGAGAACACACAGCTACATCCAGGGAGAGAACACCAGGCCCTCAGGGAGAAAGAGAACACACATCTACATCCAGGGAGAGAACACCAGGCCCTCAGGGAGAAAGAGAACACACATCTACATCCAGGGAGAGAACACCAGGCCCTCAGGGAGAAAGAGAACACTCATCTACATCCAGGGAGAGAACACCAGGCCCTCAGGGGAAAGAGAACACACAGCTACATCTACAGAGAACACATCAGGCCCTCAGGGAGAAAGAGAACACACATCTACATCCAGGGAGAGAACACTAGGCCCTCAGGGAGAAAGAGAACACACATCTACATCCAGGGAGAAAACATCAGGCCCTCAGGGAGAAAGAGAACACACAGCTACATCCAGGGAGAGAGCACCAGGCCCTCAGGGAGAAAGAGAACACTCATCTACATCCAGGGAGAGAGCATCAGGCCCTCAGGGAGAAAGAGAACACTCATCTACATCCAGGGAGAGAACACCAGGCCCTCAGGGGGAAAGAGAACACACATATACATCCAGGGAGAGAACACCAGGCCCTCAGGGAGAAAGAGAACACACATCTACATCCAGGGAGAGAACACTAGGCCCTCAGGGAGAAAGAGAACACACATCTACATCCAGGGAGAGAGAACACCAGGCCCTCAGGGAGAAAGAGAACACACAGCTACATCCAGGGAGAGAGTTATAGTGGGCCCTTATCAGCACGCTGCAGGGGGCCCTAAACTAATGTATAAATTCTGACATCTCCCTGCTGGTCAGAAATGTATATATATATATACATCATGTTGTATACACGGGACATGGGATGGGTGGCTGGTGCCAGGAGAACGAGGAAGAACAAAGGAGAACAAGAGAACGTAGTTTAGAGAGGGAGAACAGATAGATATTAAAGAAATAGAGAGGGGGAAAATAGACAGAGGGGAAATATGAGAGTGGATAGATGTGTTGCGACAAGAGAGGGAGTGTGGTAGAAAGACAGGGCGAGTGAGGGGGGAAAGAGGGGAAAAGGAAGGGGTAAGAGGAAGGGATGGGGAGGGGAAGAGGACCTGGGAGGGGTAGGAAGGCAAGTCGAGTGAGGGGAAATAGGGGAAAGAGGAAGGGGTAAGAGGAGGGGGGAAAAAGGAAGGGGTAAGATGAACGGAAAAGAGGAAAGGGGGTAAGAGGAAGGGGGGAAAGAGGGCCTGGGAGAGGTAGATAGACAGGGCGTGAGGGGGAAAATAGGGGACAAGGAAGGGGAAAGAAGAAGAGGTAAGAGGAATGGGGAAAGAAGAAGGGGTAAGAGGAATGGGGGGAAAGAGGAATGGGGGAAAGAGGACCTGGGAAGGGGTACTAAGGCAAGTCGAGTGATGGGGTTACAACAGATGTGTTCATCTTATTAAATTCTTGTCAATATTTAAAAAAAGAAAAAAGAAAAAAAAAAGAAAAGAAAACTTAAAGAAACCTTCCCTCCCGTTTTCGTTTAAGATCCAGCCAACGAAAAAATAGCCATGACTGATATATATATGAAATTAACAAACTTCTTCAAAAAAAACCAAAAGTCCGGTCATAACAAAGTTTAAGAGCACACAAAAATAATCTTAATGCATTTTGCCCACAATATCATAAACCTCCACCCAAGAAAAAAATAAATTTTTCTTAAAATATTAAGTAAATTTGTAAATTTTTAAGTTTTTAATACGTCGTCAGATGCCAAAGGTCTGTAGATGCAACACACAAAAATAACCTTAATGCATTTTGCCCACAATATCATAAACCTCCACCCAAGAAAAAATTAAATTTTTTTTTTAAATATTAAGTAAATTTGTAAATTTTTAAGTTTTTAATACGTCGTCAGATGCCAAAGGTCTGTAGATGCAACACACAAAAATAACCTTAATGCATTTTGCCCACAATATCATAAACCTCCACCCAAGAAAAAATTAAATTTTTCTTAAATATTAAGTAAATTTGTAAATTTTTAAGTTTTTAATACGTCGTCAGATGCCAAAGGTCTGTAGATGCAACACACAAAAATAACCTTAATGCATTTTGCCCACAATATCATAAACCTCCACCCAAGAAAAAATAAAAATTTTTTTTTTAAAATATTAAGTAAATTTGTAAATTTTTAAGTTTTTAATACGTCGTCAGATGCCAAAGGTCTGTAGATGCAACACACAAAAATAGCCTTAATGTATTTTGCCCACAATATCATAAACCTCCACCAAAGAAAAAATTAAATTTTTCTTAAAATATTAAGTAAATTTGTAGATTTTTAAGTTTTTAATACATCATCAGATAGTAAAGGTCTGTAGATGTAACACACAAAAATAGCATTAATGTATTTTGCCCAAAATATTACAAACCTCCCCCCAAAAAAAATTAAATTTTTCTTAAAATATTAAGTAAATTTTTAATTTTTTAAGTTTTTAATACATCACCAGATGCTAAAAGTCTCTAGATGTAGCACACAAAAATAACCTTAATGCATTTTGCCCGCAATATCATAAACCTCCACCCATGAAAAAATTAAATTTTTCTTAAAATATTAAGTAAATTTGTGAATTTTTAAGTTTTTAATACGTCGTCAGATGCCAAAGGTCTGTAGATGCAACACACAAAAACAGCTTTAATGCATTTTGCCAACAATATTAAAACCTTCCCCCCCAAAAAATTTAATTTTTCTTAAAATATTAAGTAAATTTGTAAATTTTTAAGTTTTTAATACATCATCAGATAGTAAAGGTCTGTAGATGTAACACACAAAAATAGCCTTAATGTATTTTGCCCAAAATATTACAAACCTCCCCCCATAAAAAATTAGATTTTTCTTAAAATATTAAGTAAATTTGTGAATTTTTAAGTTTTTAATACGTCGTCAGATGCTAAAGGTCTGTAGATATAACACACAAAAATAGCCTTAATGCATTTTGCTCACAATATTACAAACCTCCCCCCCCCAAAAAAAAAGAAAACAAATTCTTAAAATATTAATCAATTTTTAAATTTTTAAGTTTTTAATACATCACCAGATGATAAAGGTCACTAGATACAAGAGGTGAGGTCATTACAATGCCATATAGTCGAGCGAGAGGTTTTCTTCCCACCTCTCCCTCTGGCTCACCTGCTAAGAGCAATGGTGGGGATGAAGACACATCATGTGGTGTGTCAGGGGAAGGAGAGTCTACTGCCA
>NC_092284.1:10629976-10639976 GCF_036320965.1 Panulirus ornatus
GTGTCATAATCACATTATCAGGAGAGACATATATGGTTGGGGCCCCCTAATGCCTCGTTTTTCGAGAGGCATCGCCGCCGGAGAGACATCGCCACCAGGGAGGCATCGCCGCCAGAGAGGCATCGCCGCCAGAGAGGCATCAACGCCAGAGAGGCATCGCCGCCAAAGAGGCATCGTCACCAGAGAGGCATCGCCGCCAGGGAGGCATCGCCACCTGGGAGGCATCGCCACCAGAGAGGCGGCATCGCCACCAGAGAGGCATCGTCACCAGAGAGGCATCACCACCAGAGAGGCATCGCCACCAGAGAGGCATCGCCGCCATAGAGGCATCGTCACCAGAGAGGCATCACCACCAGAGAGGCATCGCCGCCAGAGAGGTATCGCCACCAGAGAGGCATCGCCACCAGAGAGGCATCGCCACCAGAGAGGCATCGCCACCAGAGAGGCATCACCACCAGAGAGGCATCGCCACCAGAGAGGCATCGCCGTCAGAGAGGCATCAACGCCAGAGAGGCATCGCCACCAGAGAGGCATCACCACCAGAGAGGCATCGCCACCAGAGAGGCATCGCCACCAGAGAGGCATCACCACCAGAGAGGCATCACCACCAGAGAGGCATCGCCACTAGAGAGGCATCGCCACCAGAGAGGCATCGCCGCTAGAGAGGCATCGCCGCCAGAGAGGCATCGCCACCAGAGAGGCATCGCCACCAGAGAGGCATCGCCACCAGAGAGGCATCGCCGCCAGAGAGGCATCGCCACCAGAGAGGCATCGCCACCAGAGAGGCATCGCCACCAGAGAGGCATCACCACCAGAGAGGCATCACCACAAGAGAGGCATTGCCACCAGAGAGGCATCGCCACCAGAGAGGCATCGCCACCAGAGAGGCATCACCACCAGAGAGGCATCGCCACCAGAGAGGCATCGCCGTCAGAGAGGCATCAACGCCAGAGAGGCATCGCCACCAGAGAGGCATCACCACCAGAGAGGCATCGCCACCAGAGAGGCATCGCCACCAGAGAGGCATCGCCGCCAGAGAGGCATCACCACCAGAGAGGCATCGCGGCCAGAGAGGCATCGCCACCAGAGAGGCATCGCCACCAGAGAGGCATCGCCACCAGAGAGGCATCGCCGCCAGAGAGGCATCGCCACCAGAGAGGCATCGCCACCAGAGAGACATCACCACAAGAGAGGCATCGCCGCCAGAGAGGTATCGCCACCAGAGAGGCATCACCACCAGAGAGGCATCGCCGCCAGAGAGGTATCGCCACCAGAGAGGCATCGCCGTCAGAGAGTGCACATCAACAGCCAGAGAATGCATACGCCACTAGAGAGGCAATCGCCGCCAGAGAGGGCATCAACGCCAGAGATGCATCGCCACTAGAGAGGGCATCGCCGCCAGAGAGGCATCGCCACCCAGAGAGGCATCGCCACCAGAGAGGCATCGCCACCAGAGAGGCATCACCACAAGAGAGGCATCGCCGCCAGAGAGGCATCACCACCAGAGAGGCATCGCCGCCAGAGAGGTATCGCCACCAGAGAGGCATCGCCGTCAGAGAGGCATCAACGCCAGAGATGCATCGCCACTAGAGAGGCATCGCCGCCAGAGAGGCATCGCCACCAGAGAGGCATCGCCGCCAGAGAGGCATCGCCACCAGAGAGGCATCGCCACCAGAGATGCATCGCCACCAGAGAGGGATCGCCGCTAAGAGAGGCATCGCCGCCAGAGAGGCATCGCCACCAGAGAGGCATCGCCACCAGAGAGGCATCGCCACCAGAGAGGCATCGCCACCAGAGAGGCATCGCCGCCAGAGAGGCATCAACGCCAGAAGAGAGGCATCGCCGCCAGAGAGGCATCGCCGCCAGAGAGGCATCGCCACCAGAGAGGCATCGCCACCATAGAGGCATCGCCGCCAGAGAGGCATCGCCACCAGAGAGGCATCGCCGCCAGAATTGCCTCAACTCTTTGACCTGGCAAGTTCCTCTTCCTCTGGCCCATCACCACAGCTTCCTCCCATCACCGCTCGTCTGCTCATCCCATCCCTCCCCTTCCCTACGACATGTACCCATCACCACAGCTCTCCTCTTTCCCCTTCCCTACGACATGTTCCCATCACCACAGCTCTCCCCTTTACCCTTCCCTACGACATGTTCCCATCACCACAGCTATACTCTTTCCCCTTCCCTACGACATGTTCCCATCACCACAGCTATACTCTTCCCCTTCCCTACGACATGTACCCATCACCACAGCTCTCCTCTTTCCCCTTCCCTACGACACGTACCCATCACCTTAGCTCTACTCTTTCCCCTTCCCTACGACACGTACCCATCACCTTAGCTCTACTCTTTCCCCTTCCTCATCTCTGGGGCTCCCCTTCCCTACGACACGTACCCATCACCACAGCTCTCCTCTTTCCCCTTCCTCATCTCTGGGGCTCCCCTTCCCTACGACACGTACCCATCACCACAGCTCTCCTCTTTCCCCTTCCTCATCTCTGGGGCTCCCCTTCCCTACGACACGTACCCATCACCACAGCTCTCCTCTTTCCCCTTCCTCATCTCTGGGGCTCCCCTTCCCTACGACATGTACCCATCACCACAGCTCTACTCTTTCCCCTTCCCTACATGTACCAATCACTACACTTAAGTACCCATCACTACCCTTATGTACCCATCACTACACTTAAGTACCCATCACTACCCTTATGTACCCATCACTACACTTATGTACCCATCACTACACTTATGTACCCATCACTACACTTATGTACCCATCACTACACTTATGTACCCATCACTACCCTTATGTACCCATCACTACACTTATGTACCCATCACTACACTTATGTACCCATCACTACACTTATGTACCCATCACTACACTTATGTACCCATCACTACACTTATGTACCCATCACTACACTTATGTACCCATCACTACACTTATGTACCCATCACTACACTTATGTACCCATCACTACACTTATGTACCCATCACTACACTTATGTACCCATCACTACACTTATGTACCCATCACTACACTTATGTACCCATCACTACCCTTATGTACCCATCACTACACTTATGTACCCATCACTACACTTATGTACCCATCACTACACTTATGTACCCATCACTACACTTATGTACCCATCACTACACTTATGTACCCATCATTACACTTATGTACCCATTACTACCCTTATGTACCCATCACTACACTTATGTACCCATCACTACACTTATGTACCCATCACTACACTTATGTACCCATCACTACACTTATGTACCCATCACTACACTTATGTACCCATCACTACACTTAAGTACCCATCACTACACTTATGTACCCATCACTACCCTTATGTACCCATCACTACACTTATGTACCCATCACTACACTTATGTACCCATCACTACACTTATGTACCCATCACTACACTTATGTACCCATCACTACACTTATGTACCCATCACTACACTTATGTACCCATCACTACACTTATGTACCCATCACTACACTTATGTACCCATCACTACACTTATGTACCCATGAATATGTTGGGGTTTGACTTCGTTGTGTGTGGGGCGAAGAAGACTCCTCTCCCTTAAACTCTCACTCACTCTCACTCTCCCCACTCTCACCCCACTCTCTCTCCCCTCTCCCCTTTCTTCCTGCCCCTCTCCCACACACACTCACCCCACTCTCCCTCCCCACTCTCTCTCCCCTCTCCCCTTTCTTCCTGCCTCTCTCCCACACACTCTCACCACACTCTCCCTCCCCACTCTCTCTCTCTCCCCTCTCCCCTCGCCTCTCCCACACACTCTCACCCCACTCTCCCTCCCCACTCTCTCTTCTTCCCTCTCCCCTTTCTTCCTGCCTCTCTCCCACACACTCTCACCCCACTCTCCCTCCCCACTCTCTCTCTCTCCCCTCTCCCCTTTCTTCCTGCCTCTCCCACACACTCTCACCCCACTCTCCCTCCCCACTCTCTCCTCTCCCCTCTCCCCTTTCTTCCTGCCTCTCCCACACACTCTCAGCCCACTCTCTCTTTCTCCCCTCTCCCACACACTCTCACCCCACTCTCCCTCCCCACTCTCTCTCTCTCTCTCCCCTCTCCCCTTTCTTCCTGCCTCTCTCCCACACACTCTCACCCCACTCTCCCTCCCCACTCTCTCTCTCTCCCCTCTCCCCTTTCTTCCTGCCTCTCTCCCACACACTCTCACCCCACTCTCCCTCCCCACTCTCTCTCTCTCCCCTCTCCCTGCCCCTCTCCCACACACTCTCACCCCACTCTCCCTCCCCACTCTCTCTCTCTCCCCTCTCCCTGCCCCTCTCCCACACACTCACCCCACTCTCCCTCCCCACTCTCTCTCTCTCTCCCCTCTCCACTTTCTTCCTGCCTCTCCCACACACTCTCACCCCACTCTCCCTCCCCACTCTCTCTCTCTCTCCCCTCTCCACTTTCTTCCTGCCTCTCCCACACACTCTCACCCCACTCTCCCTCCCCACTCTCTCTCTCTCCCCTCTCCCCTCTCTTCCTGCCTCTCCCACACACTCTCACCCCACTCTCCCTCCCCACTCTCTCTTCCCTCTCCCCTCTCTTCCTGCCTCTCCCACACACTCTCACCCCACTCTCCCTCCCCACTCTCTCTTCTCCTCTCTCCCCTTTCTTCCTGCCTCTCCCACACACTCTCAGCCCACTCTCTCTTTCTCCCCTCTCCCCTTTCTTCCTGCCCCTCTCCCACATACTCTCATCCCACTCTCCCTCCCCACTCTCTCTCTCTCCCCTCTCCCCTTTCTTCCTGCCTCTCCCACACACTCTCACCCCACTCTCGCTCCCCACTCTCTCTCTCTTCCCTCTCCCCTCTCTTCCTGCCTCTCCCACACACTCTCACCCCAATCTCCCTCCCCATTCTCTCTCTCTCTCCCCTCTCCCCTCTCCCTGCCCCTCTCCCACACACTCTCACCCACCACAAGAATATGGACACCCCCTTCCCAAGGACTTTGGCCTTTTCGTAACGTACCATTTCTATCATATCTTTCTTCTCCTTCTCCCCCTTTCTTATCCCCCCATTTCTCCCCTTCACCCTTTCTGAAAGTGAACGAAACGTATTGACAACACGTCTCATACATTTTGGGAAGATTCCATTCATTTGGGGAAAACTTCTCAGATGTTTACGGCAACATGAAGTCATCAATTGGATACTTGGATATGACCCCCGTATATCATCTTGAAGTTGAAGTGTTTTCATCATCATATGACCCCCCCATATATCATCTTTAAATTGAAGTGTTTTCATCATAATATGACCCCCGTATATCATCTTTAAATTGAAGTGTTTTCATCATAATATGACCCCCATACATCATCTTTAAATTGAAGTGTTTTCATCATCATATGACCCCCATATATCATCTTTAAGTTGAAGTGTTTTCATCATCATATGACCCCCCATATATCATCTTTAAATTGAAGTGTTTTCATCATCATATGACCCCCCCGTATATCATCTTTAAGTGTGTGTTTGTTCATCATATGACCCCCATATATCATCTTTAAATTGAAGTGTTTTCATCATAATATGACCCCCCATATATCATCTTGAAGTTGAAGTGTTTTCATCATCATATGACCCCCCGTATATCATCTTTAAATTGAAGTGTTTTCATCATCATATGACCCCCCGTATATCATCTTTAAATTGAAGTGTTTTCATCATAATATGACCCCCAATATATCATCTTTAAATTGAAGTGTTTTCATCATCAAATTGAAGTGTTTTCATCATCATATGACCCCCCATATATCATCTTGAAATTGAAGTGTTTTCATCATCATATGACCCCCATATATCATCTTTAAGTTGAAGGGTTTTCATCATCATATGACCCCCCATATATCATCTTTAAGTTGAAGTGTTTTATCATAATATGACCCCTGTATATCATCTTTAAATTGAAGTGTTTTCATCATCATATGACCCCCCCATATATCATCTTTAAACTGAAGTGTTTTCATCATAATATGGACCCCCCCGTATATCATCTTTAAGTGTGTGTTTGTTCATCATATGACCCCCATATATCATCTTTAAATTGAAGTCTTTTCATCATAATATGACCCCCCATATATCATCTTTAAGTGTCTGTTTGTTCATCATATGACCCCCCCCATATATCATCTTTAAGTTGAAGTGTTTTCATCATAATATGACCCCCATATATCATCTTTAAATTGAAGTGTTTTCATCATAATATGACCCCCCATATATCATCTTTAAATTGAAGTGTTTTCATCATAATATGACCCCCCATATATCATCTTTAAGTTGAAGTCTTTTCATCATAATATGACCCCCCATATATCATCTTTAAATTGAAGTGTTTTCATCATCATATGACCCCCCGTATATCATCTTTAAGTGTGTGTTTGTTCATCATATGCCATTCTACCTTAATTCAAAGCCTACATATTGGCTTCAGCGCTCTCCAAACACACCCCTTCCTTCCTCCCCATTTCTTTTTTTCTATTTACCCTTCCAGTTAATTAATAGTAGATAATACGGTTACTAGAAAACTTTGTTAATGAAAAAAAGTTTTTCCATTTTGAAGCCAAACAACACATTTGTAAGAGCTGGATTGGTGTGTCTGACAACCCATATAAATTATTTATTAAGTCTTAAATAGATTTATTTATTACGAAGTTATAATCCCAGTTATTATGTTCGTATGATAAATTATTTATTAAGTCTTGAATAGATTTATTTATTACCAATTTACAATGCCAGTTATTATGTTCCTATGATAAATTATTTATTAAGTCTTAAATAGATTTATTCATTACCAAGTTACAATGCCAGTTATTATGTTCGTATGATAAATTATTTATTAAGTCTAAAATAGATTTATTTATTAACAAGTTACAATCCCAGTTATTATGTTCGTATGATGAATTATTTATTAAGTCTTAAATAGATTTATTTATTACCAAGTTACAGTGCCAGTTATTATGTTCGTATGATAATTTATTTACTAAGTCTTAAATAGATTTATTTATTACCATGTTATAATCCCAGTTATTAGGTTCGTATGATAAATTATTTATTAAGTCTTAAATAGATTTATCTATTACCAATTTACAATCCCAGCTATTATGTTCGTATGATAAATTATTTATTAAGTCTTAGATTTATTTATTACCAAGTTACAATGCCAGTTATTATGTTCGTATGATAAATTATTTATTAAGTCTTAAATAGATTTATTTATTACCAATTTACAATCCCAGCTATTATGTTCGTATGATAAATTATTTATTAAGTCTTAGATTTATTTATTACCAAGTTACAATGCCAGTTATTATGTTCGTATGATAAATTATTTATTAAGTCTTAAATAGATTTATCTATTACCAAGTTACAATGCAGTTATTATGTTCCTATGATAATTTATTTATTAAGTCTTAAATAGATTTATTTATTACCAAGTTACAATGCCAGTTGTTATGTTCGTATGATAAATTATTTATTAAGTCTTAAATAGATTTATTCATTACCAAGTTACAATGCCAGTTATTATGTTCCTATGATAATTTATTTATTAAGTCTTAAATAGATTTATTTATTACCAAGTTACAATGCCAGTTATTATGTTCCTATGATAAATTATTTATTAAGTCTTAAATAGATTTATTTATTAACAAGTTACAATCCCAGTTATTATGTTCCTATGATTAATTATTTATTAAGTCTTAAATAGATTTATTTATTAACAAGTTACAATCCCAGTTATTATGTTCCTATGATAAATTATTTATTAAGTCTTAAATAGATTTATTTATTAACAAGTTACAATCCCAGTTATTATGTTCCTATGATAAATTATCTATTAAGTCTTAAATAGATTTATTTATTAACAAGTTACAATCCCAGTTATTATGTTCCTATGATAAATTATTTATTAAGTCTTAAATAGATTTATTTATTAACAAGTTACAATCCCAGTTATTATGTTCCTATGATAAATTATTTATTGTCTTAAATAGATTTATTTATTAACAAGTTACAATGCCAGTTATTATGTTCGTATGATAAATTATTTATTAAGTCTTAAATAGATTTATTACCAAGTTACAATCCAAGTTATTATGTTCGTATGATAAATCATTTATTAGGTCTTAAATAGATTTATTTATTAACAAGTTACAATCCCAGTTATTATGTTCCTATGATGAATTAGTTACTAAGTCTTAGATAGATTTATTTATTACTAGTTACAATCCCAGTTATCAATAACTGATAACTGACACTGTAGACTGATAAATCATTTATCAAGTCTTAAATAGATTTATTTATTACAAGTTAAATTCCTAGTTATTATGTTCGTATCGTTATCAGATAACAAATAACTGATAAATGACAGTGTGATGGAATGAACAAATGCTTCTGTTCCCTCTCCCTACTCTGGCCTCTCACTCCCTCTCACACCCTCTCCCTCCTGTTCCCTCTCCCTACTCTGGCCTCTCACTCCCTCTCACCCTCTCCCTCGTTTTCCTCTCCCTACCCTAGCCTCTCACTTACTCTCCCTTCTATTCCCTCTCCCTACTCTGGTCTCTCACTCTCACCCTCTCCCTCCTGTTTCCTCTCCCTACTCTGGCCTCTCACTCCCTCTCACCCTCTCCCTACTGTTCCTTTCCCTACCCTGGGCTCTCACTCCCTCTCACCCTCTCCCTCGTTTTCCTCTCCCTACCCTAACCTCTCACTCCCTCTCCCTTCTGTTCCCTCTCCCTAACCTAACTTCTCACTCCCTCTCCCTCCTGTTCCCTCTCCCTACTCTGGCCTCTCACTCCCTCTCACCCTCTCCCTTGTTCTCCTCTCTCTACCCTAACCTCTCACTCCCTCTCCCTTCTGTTTCCTCTCCCTACTCTGGCCTCTCACTCCCTCTCACCCTCTCCCTTGTTTTCCTCTCTCTACCCTAACCTCTCACTCCCTCTCCCTTCTGTTTCCTCCCCCTACTCTGGCCTCTCACTCCCTCTCACCCTCTCCCTTGTTCTCCTCTCTCCACCCTAACCTCTCACTCCCTCTCCCTTCTGTTTCCTCCCCCTACTCTGGCCTCTCACCCCCTCTCACCCTCTCTCCCGGCTAACTGGGAGAGGAGAGCATTGAGGAGGGGGGGGGGGGGTAGGCTCAATCCTCTTACCTAAGAAAGGCAAGTTCGTTCCCTTAACTTGTCTTGAAGGGGTAACGAGAGGCAATTACCAACCCCCCTTCCCCCTGTACAATGAAGGGGCAATTATCAACCCCCCTTCCCCCTGTACAATGAAGGGGCAATTATCCCCCTCCCCCTGTACAATGAAGGGGCAATTATCAACCCTTCTTCCCCCTGTACAATGAAGGGGCAATTATCAACCCCCCTTCCCCCTGTACAATGAAGGGGCAATTATCAACCCCCCTTCCCCCTGTACAATGAAGGGGCAATCATCAACCCCCCTTCCCCCTGTACAATGAAGGGGCAATCATCAACCCCCCTTCCCCCTGTACAATGAAGGGGCAATTATCAACCCCCCTTCCCCCTGTACGATGAAGGGGCAATTATCAACCCCCTTCCCCCTGTACAATGAAGGGGCAATTATCAACCCCCCTTCCCCCTGTACAATGAAGGGGCAATTATCAACCCCCCCTCCCCCTGTACAATGAGGGGGCAATTATCCCCCCTCCCCCTGTACAATGAAGGGGGCAATTATTCCCCCTCCCACTGTACAATGAAGGGGGCAATCATCACCCCCTCCTCTGTACAATGAAGGGGGCAATTATCCCCCATCCCCCTGTACAATGAAGGGGGCAATCATCACCCCCTTCCCTGTACAATGAGGGGCAATCATCACCCCCTCCCCCTGTACAACGAAGGGCAATTATCCCCCTCCCCCTGTACAATGAAGGGGCAATTATCCCCCCTCCCCCTGTACAATGAAGGGGGCAATTATCCCCTCCCCC
>NC_092284.1:10649976-10762476 GCF_036320965.1 Panulirus ornatus
ATAACTAACCAATATATACATATACACAATAGCTAACCAATATATAGATATATCCAATAACTAACCAATATATAGATATATCCAATAGGCAACCAATATATAGAAATACACAATAGCCAACCAATATACATAGAAATTTCCAATAGCCAACCAATATATAGATATATCCAATAGCCAACCAATATATAGATATATCCAACAGCCAACCAATATATAGATATATCCAATAGCCAACCAATATGTAGATATATCCAATAGCCAACCAATATACAGAAATACACAATAGCCAACCAATATATAGAAATATCCAATAGGCAACCAATATACATAGAAATACACAATAGCCAACCAATATATAGAAATATCCAATAGCCAACCAATATACATAGAAATTTCCAATAGCCAACCAATATATAGATATATCCAATAGCCAACCAATATATAGATATATCCAATAGCCAACCAATATAGAAATATCCAATAGGCAACCAATATACATAGAAATTTCCAATAGCCAACCAATATATAGATATATCCAATAGCCAACCAATATACATAGAAATTTCCAATTGCCAACCAATATATAGATATATCCAATAGCCAACCAATATATAGATATATCCAATAGCCAACCAATATATAGATATATCCAATAGCCAACCAATATAGAAATAGTTAGCCAAATGATTTGTAAAATAAACAGAACATGATTGCTAGTGCTGTACTGTTGTCCCTCAGTATGAATAGAAAAAAGGTATTTGCCATTCACTCAAAATTGAATATGTATATCAAGCATTTGGGATTTATGTAAAATTGAATGTATATACATTTATCAGCGAGGTAGCGCCAGCCAACAGGAAGAATGGCCCATCCACTCATATATATATGTATATATATATATATATATATATATATATATATATATATATATATATATATATATATATATATATATACTCACACACATTTATATATATATATATATATATATATATATATATATATATATATATATATATATATATATACATAATGCACATATACATACACATACACAGACATATATATAAATACACATCCACATATTCATACTTGCTTGCCTTCATCCATTCCCGGCGCTACCCCGCCCCACAGGAAACAGCATTGCAAATGAAAGTGCGATCAAGTAATTTCCTATGAGTCCACTAGGGGGAAATGAAACAGGATAAGTTCCCAAGTGCACTTTCGTGTCATAATCACATCATCAGGGGAGACACAAGAAATATAAGTCACTTGATATACAACGAAGAGACGTAACTGCTCCCAAGTGCACTTTCGTATAATAATCACATCATCAGGGGAGACACAAGAGAGAAATATAACAGTCACTTGATATACAACGAAGAGACGTACTTTCGTATAATAATCACATCATCAAGGGAGACACAAGAGAGAAATATAACAGTCACTTGATATACAACGAAGAGACGTAACTGCTCCCAAGTGCACTTTCGTATAATAATCACATCATCAAGGGAGACACAAGAGAGAAATATAACAGTAACTTGATATATAGGAGGGCAAAATGTGTATGTTAGAAGGTACAGGAGACTTAACATATTATATGGATGTGTGGAGGAAGGTGGATGTATTGGAAATGAGATGTGTGAGGACAATATGTGGTGTGAGGTGGTTTGATCGAGTAAGTAACGTAAGGGTAAGAGAGATGTGTGGAAATGAAAAAGAGCGTGGTTGAGAGAGCAGAAGAGGGTGTTTTGAAATGGTTTGGGCACATGGAGAGAATGAGTGAGGAAAGATTGACCAAGAGGATATATGTGTCGGAGGTGGAGGGAACGAGGAGAAGTGGGAGACCAAATTGGAGATGGAAAGATGGAGTGAAAAAGAGTGTGGTTGAGAGAGCAGAAGAGGGTGTTTTGAAATGGTATCGTCACATGGAGAGAATGAGTGAGGAAAGATTGACCAAGAGGATATATGTGTCGGAGGTGGAGGGAATGAGGAGAAGTGGGAGACCAAATTGGAGGTGGAAAGATGGAGTGAAAAAGAGTGTGGTAGAGAGAGAGAGAGAGAGAGAGAGAGAGAGAGAGAGAGAGAGAGAGAGAGAGAGAGAGAGAGAGAGAGAGCAGAAGAGGGTGTATTGAAATGGTTTCGATATATGGAAGGGTAAAAAAAAAAGATATGAGACGAGGTTGACAAAGAGGATATATTGTTAGAAGTGAAGAGAACAAGGAAAAGGTTTGGGGAGGTGGGAGAATTAATTGGAAGTGGAAAGGATGGAGTGAAAAAAATATTTGTGAGTGACTGGGGCCTGAACATACAGGAGAGTGAAAGGCGTGCGCGAAATAGAGTTAATTGACACGATTCCATATTAAAAAGTGGGGGTTGGGGGGAGGGGGTTGTTGACATGCTGCCAATAGACTGAACCAAGTCATATATGAAGCGTCCTGGGGGGAGAAAAACAAATAGGTGGGGGTTCCTGGGTGTGTGTGTGGGGGGGGAAAGGGAGCTGTGGTTTCGGTGCATTGCACACGACAGCTAAACAATGGACGTGAGCGAATAAAGTCGTTTTTCATCTGTTCCTGGCAGGGCAGATGACCTTTAGTGGCTGGCGGGGTCAGGAGGAGGCTGTAAATACCAGCACAAAAGCTAATGGAACTATCGCCTTTATGGCCTCGGTAGACTCGACTTCAGTATGGTAGACTGGTAGATGGTAGACTGGTAGATGGTAGACTGGTAGATATCCTACGCTGGTCTATAGCATGGTTCACTTCAGTATGGTAGACGACTAGTGTATGGTAGACTGGTAGATGTCTTACGCTGAGCTATGGCAAGGCTTGGCCTTTATCAAAGGCTTGACCTTTACTCAAGGCTTGACCTTTATCTAAGGCTTGGTCTGTATCCAAAGCTTGGCCTTTATCCAAGACTTGGCCTTTATCTAAGGCTTGGCCTTTATCCAAGGCTTGGCCTTTATCCAAGGTTTGGCCTTTATCCAAAGCTTGGCCTTTATCCAAGGCTTGGCCTTTATCCAAAGCTTGGCCTTTATCCAAAGCTTGGCCTTTATCTAAGGCTTGGCCTTTATCCAAAGCTTGGCCTTTATCTAAGGCTTGGCCTTTATCCAAAGCTTGGCCTTTATCTAAGGCTTGGCCTTTATCCAAAGCTTGGCCTTTATCTAAGGCTTGGCCTTTATCCAAAGCTTGGCCTTTATCTAAGGCTTGGCCTTTATCCAAAGCTTGGCCTTTATCCAAAGCTTGGCCTTTATCTAAGGCTTGGCCTTTATCTAAGGCTTGGCCTTTATCCAAGGCTTGGCCTTTATCCAAAGCTTGGCCTTTATCCAAAGCTTGGCCTTTATCTAAGGCTTGGCCTTTAAGTCTTGGCCTTTATCCAAGGCTTGACCTTTACTCAAGGCTTGGCCTTTATCCAAGGCTTGGCCTTTATCCAAGGCTTGGCCTTTATCCAAGCCTTGACCTTTATCTAAGGCTTGGCCTTTACCTCAAGCTTGGCCTTTATCCAAGGCTTGGCCTTTATCCAAGGTTTGGCCTTTATCTAAGGCTTGGCCTTTAAGTCTTGGCCTTTATCCAAGGCTTGACCTTTACTCAAGGCTTGGCCTTTATCCAAGGCTTGGCCTTTATCCAAGGCTTAGCCTTTATCCAAGGCTTGGCATTTATCCAAGCCTTGACCTTTATCTAAGGCTTGGCCTTTACCTCAAGCTTGGCGTTTAT
Source organism: Panulirus ornatus (assembly GCF_036320965.1). Taxonomy (NCBI): domain Eukaryota; kingdom Metazoa; phylum Arthropoda; class Malacostraca; order Decapoda; family Palinuridae; genus Panulirus; species Panulirus ornatus. The sequence continues at coordinate 10,653,693 of NC_092284.1, forward strand.
CCAAGGCTTGGCCTTTATCCAAGGTTTGGCCTTTATCCAAGGTTTGGCCTTTATCTAAGGCTTGGCCTTTAAGTCTTGGCCTTTATCCAAGGCTTGACCTTTACTCAAGGCTTGACCTTTACTCAAGGCTTGGCCTTTATCCAAGGCTTGGCCTTTATCCAAGGCTTGGCCTTTATCCAAGGCTTGACCTTTACTCAAGGCTTGGCCTTTATCTAAGGCTTGGTCTGTATCCAAAGCTTGGCCTTTATCCAAAGCTTGGCCTTTATCGAAAGCTTGGCCTTTATCCAAGGCTTGGCCTTTATCCAAAGCTTGGCCTTTATTTAAGGCTTAGCCTTTGATTAAGGCTTGGACTTTATCCAAAGCTTGGCCTTTATCTAAGGCTTGGCCTTTATCCAAAGCTTGGCCTTTATCTAAGGCTTGGCCTTTATCCAAAGCTTGGCCTTTATCCAAGGATTAGCCTTCATCTAAGACTTGGCCTTTATCCAAAGCTTGGCCTTTATCCAAGGCTTGGCCTTTATCCAAAGCTTGGCCTTTATCCAAGGCTTGGCCTTTATCTAAGGCTTGGCCTTTATCTAAGGCTTGACCTTTACTCAAGGCTTTGCCTTTATCCAAGGCTTGGCCTTTATCCAAGGTTTGGCCTTTATCTAAGGCTTGGCTTTTATTCAAGGCTTGGCCTTTATCTAAGGCTTGGCCTTTACCTAAGGCTTGGCCGTTATCCAAGGCTTGACCTTTATCTAAGGCTTGGCCTTTATCCAAGGCTTGACCTTTACTCAAGGCTTGGCCTTTATCTAAGGCTTGGCCTTTATCCAAGGTTTGGCCTTTATCTAAGGCTTGGTCTTTATCCAAGGCTTGGCCTTTATCTAAGGCTTGGCCTTTATCTAAGGCTTGGCCTTTATTCAAGGCTTGGCCTTTATCTAAGGCTGGGCTTTTATTCAAGGCTTGGCCTTTATCTAAGGCTTGGCCTTTATCTAAGGCTTGGCCTTTATCTAAGGTTTGGCCTTTATTCAAGGCTTGGCCTTTATTCAAGGCTTGGCCTTTATCTAAGGCTTGGCCTTTATCTAAGGTTTGGCCTTTATCTAAGGCTTGGCCTTTATTCAAGGCTTGGCCTTTATCTAAGGATTGGCCTTTATACAAATACAGAAGACTTGATACTGTAGCCTATACAAATACAGAAGACTATGGCTTCATGGTCATGTGTGTATATACCAGTCCAGTTTAAACTGATACAAACAATGACTTCGTGGTCATGTGTGTATATACCAGTCCAGTTTAAACTGATATAAACTATGGCTTCGTGGTCATGTGTGTATATACCAGTCCAGTTTAAACTGATATAAACTATGGCTTCGTGGTCATGTGTGTATATACCAGTCTAGTTTAGTTTAATATAAACTATGGCTTCGTGGTCATGTGTGTATATACCAGTCCAGTTTAAACTGATACAAACAATGACTTCGTGGTCATGTGTGTATATACCAGTCCAGTTTAAACTGATATAAACTATGGCTTCGTGGTCATGTGTTCATATACCAGTCCAGTTTAAACTGATATAAACTATGCCTTCGTGGTCATGTGTGTATATACCAGTCCAGTTTAAACTGATATAAACTATGGCTTCGTGGTCATGTGTGTATATACCAGTCTAGTTTAGTTTAATATAAACTATGGCTTCGTGGTCATGTGTGTATATACCAGTCCAGTTTAAACTGATACAAACAATGACTTCGTGGTCATGTGTGTATATACCAGTCCAGTTTAAACTGATATAAACTATGGCTTCGTGGTCATGTGTTCATATACCAGTCCAGTTTAAACTGATATAAACTATGGCTTCGTGGTCATGTGTGTATATACCAGTCCAGTTTAAACATGGTTTTTTTCTTTCCTTTTCATTTTAGATTCTATTAAGCTACCCTCTTATTCCCTGGTGTCTAGTTTCCCCCCAAAACACAAAACTTCCAAAACCAAAACTTGGTCTAAAAAGACTTTTAAAAGACTTTCCCCATCTGGCTTAAGTTTTTGCTCCATCTCAAACAGCTATTTGGCAAATGGATCCATTTTCTCGTATAACGTTTTCGATTGTAAGTTTCGGTATTCAATCAACTCTTCCATTTCCTGGTCCAAAGTTTTCGAACTGTCTCCTCAGCTCGCGAATATTGAGTTTGGAGAACACGAACTCTTACCTAGAGTTGAGAAACAGTGAGTGAGTGACAGGTGTTCCTTCCTCCTATTGGTGAGGCACTTCGGAAGGGGAAAGCCCTAACACTAAAGTAAACACTATTGTAGAGAAGTGATATGCTATACCACTGTAATATACTTGAGGTTCGTATAGTAACCCCCTACAGCTAAGGTAAATGAGTCTATTCTAAGACATTTTCCACCCCAGTTCTGTAGAATGAACACGTCTTCAAGGGGTATAAGATGATTATGGTCCTACACTACTCTAAACATAGTTAGGCTTCAACAAAATCCGTGGAAAATTACATAAACCTTATCCAATAAACACTTTGTTTTAAACCAATGTCTAAAGGAAGTCTAGTTATGTTCATCTCATTATCTAGTTATACTAGAGCAGGGTCGAGTAAACATACAGAGGAATGTAAAACAGGAACCAAACAATGGATCCTTCTTATCTGTAAACTGGAGTCTGCTATTTCTGTTTAACTACCACGAAACACCAATCACATGTCAAATGCAGAAACGACACAAGAAAAGTGAATTACAAAAGTATATGCTGAATAACATGTTGATGGTAGCTTGGAGTGAGAAACTGTAGAAGCTGGTGTCTGTGTGAAAGGATAAAGTTAGAAGTGAATGTGAATAAAAGAAAGGTTTATAGGTTCAGTAAGGCAAAGAGAGAGATTCGATCGAGTGTAAGTTTGAATAGAGAGAACTTGAAGGAAATAAAACGTTTTAGATACCTGGTACTGGACATGGCTAAGAATGGAATCATGGAAGTTGAAGCGAGCCATCGGGTGGGTGAGGGGGCGAAGGTTGTAGGCGCACTGAAGAATCTATGGAAAGAGAATTCACGTCACTTTCTGTGAGAGTAAAAATTGGGTATGTTTCCTGCAAAGGAGAAATTACATAAGAAATTACATTACATACATGGCCAGAAAGCATTTGACACTATGCCACATGGGAAACTGATTCAGAAACTGGATCACGAGACAAGGATAAGCTGGGAGGAATGTTTGTGTCAAGATGGCCAGAAAGCATTTGACACTATGCCACATTGGAAACTGATTCAGAAACGGGATCACGAGACAAGGATGTAGGAAAGACTCCTACGATGGACTAAGGATGTGGAAAAAAACAAAGAATACTTGTTAAAGGAACCATTTGGAAATGGGCTGAGGATGTAGGCAGAGTCCCACTGGCTTCTATTCTGGAACCATCACTCCTCTAGATCAACATGTTTGAAGATGATGGTTTAAAAATTCAACACCTTCATTTGACATCCGACGTGTATATACAACCACAAACTTTGAAACGTCATTGAAATTCGAACTTTTAAAGTAAACTTTACAAATGTCGAAGACTCGCCAACTTTGTAAAACTCTGTCGAACTTTAGCTATTCCTTAAAACTTCCACAATCAACTGGGCCATTCTAAAGTTAATTAAACTCCTTCGTTTGTAAGATTCGTGAAACGTTGGCGTTTAAAGTGAATAACAACCACTGGAACCCATTTCTACTGTGGCATTTTATTTTTTTTCTCAAAATCTATCTTCACTAGACTTTTTAAAACCTATCTTCGGTAGACTTTTTAAAACCTATCTTCACTAGACTGTTTAAAAACCTATCTTCACTACACTTTTTAAAACCTATCTTCACTAGACTTTTTAAAAACCTGTCCACTACACTTTTTAAAAACCTGTCTTCACTACACTTTTTAAAAACCTATCTTCATTAGACTTTTTAAAACCTATCTTCACTAGACTTTTTAAAAACCTGTCCACTACACTTTTTAAAAACCTGTCTTCACTACACTTTTTAAAAACCTATCTTCATTAGACTTTTTAAAACCTATCTTCACTACACTTTTTAAAACCTATCTTCACTACACTTTTTAAAAACCTATCTTCACTACACTTTTTAAAAACCTATCTTCACTACACTTTTTAAAACCTATCTTCACTGCACTTTTTAAAAACCTGTCTTCACTACACTTTTTAAAACCTATCTTCACTACACTTTTTTAAACCTATCTTCACTAGACTTTTTAAAAACCTGTCTTCACTACACTTTTTAAAACCCATCTTCACTAAACTTTTTAAAACCTATCTTCACTACATTTTCATTCATACAGCTTATTAATACACCAATTAATACACTAATCAATACACCAATTTGACGACCATGTTTCACTGCCTTTGAAGAATTATGTTTTAAAACTTCAAGTTTCCCTCTCTGTTATCTACTGTTAATATATATCTGTTGGGAGGGACTTCCTGTTGCCTCTCTGTTGGCCAGACTACACTGTTATCCTCCCTTGAGATAAGGGAAAGACGTGGTCTTATGACTTACAAGATAGTGAAGATTAAAATTGATATAAATAATAGATTTTCCCAGTGATGTACTAGGGGTGGGCGCAGGAGTGTGGAAGACATGGGGTTCTTAAGATACAAAATCCTGTAGTAAAGTCATAGAGACTTCAACTTAGGCAGCGTTGCTTGAAGGATGGTGGTGAAGTGAGAGCGAGATGGACGTATATAGACGAGGGATACTGATGGATGGATTGGCTTAGCTGGAATCGTGATGGATCGACCAAACTTGCAAGCATATCTTGTTAGGGGGGCCAGATAGTGTTGTATGATGGATGGAAGACATGGGAAGATGTGTGTATTGGTCACACATGGTTTCTGGTCTCTCCTGCCCTCACAAAGACCCCCCTCGAGAGGACCATGGGAAGATGTGTGTATTGGTCACACATGGTTTCTGGTCTCTCCTGCCCTCACAAAGACCCCCCTCGAGAGGACCATGGGAAGATGTGTGTATTGGTCACAGATGGTCTCTGGTCTCTCCTGCCCACACGAAGACCCCCTCTCCAGAAGACCCTATTGGTATCTTGACTTCTATTGGTCACAGATGGTCTCTGGTCCCTCCTACCTTCACAAAGACCCCCTCTCCAGAAGACCCTATTGGTATCTTGACTTCTATTGGTCACAGATGGTCTCTGGTCCCTCCTACCTTCACAAAGACCCCCTCTCCAGAAGACCCTATTGGTATCTTGACTTCTATTGGTCACACATGGTTTCTGGTCTCACCTGCCCTCACAAAGACCCCCTCTCCAGAAGACCCTATTGGTATCTTGACTTCTATTGGTCACAGATGGTCTCTGGTCCCTCCTGCCTTCACAAAGACCCCTTCTCCAGAAGACCCTATTGGTATATTGACTTCTATTGGTCACACATGGTTTCTGGTCTCTCCTGCCATCACGAAGACCCCCTCTCCAGAAGACCCTATTGGTATCTTGACTTCTATTGGTCACAGATGGTCTCTGGTCCCTCCTACCTTCACAAAGACCAAGGGAGGACCATGCTGGTCCTCCTTTGGTCTTTCCTTCGACCTCTTCCATCTGTTGCAGGAAAGACTGTGTGTGTGTGTGTGTGTGTGTGTGTGTGTGTGTGTGTGTGTGTGTGTGTGAGTGTGTGTGAGCTCACACACACACACACTCACACTCTCGTACCTCATAATACCATTCATCCACAACTGTTATTAATATACATTCATCCACAACTGTTGTTAATATGCATTCATTTATCCACAACTGTTGTTAATATACATTCATCCACAACTGTTGTTAATATACATTCATCCACAACTGTTGTTAATATACATTCATCCACAACTGTTGTTGATATACATTCATCCACAACTGTTGTTAATATACATTCATCCACAACTGTTGTTAATATACATTCATCCACAACTGTTGTTAATATACATTCATTCATCCACAACTGTTGTTAATATACATTCATCCACAACTGTTGTTAATATACATTCATTCATCCACAACTGTTGTTAATATACATTCATTCATCCACAACTGTTGTTAATATACATTCATTTATCCACAACTGTTGTTATTATACATTCATCCACAACTGTTGTTAATATACATTCATCCACAACTGTTGTTAATATACATTCATCCACAACTGTTGTTAATATACATTCATCCACAACTGTTGTTAATATACATTCATCCATAACAGTTGTTCATACACATTCACCCACAACTGTTTTTCATACACATTGACCCACACCAGTTGTTCATACACATTCACCCACAACTGTTGTTCATACACATTCATCCATAACAGTTGTTCATACACATTCACCCACAATAGTTGTTCATACACATTCACCCACAACTGTTGTTCATACACATTCATCCATAACAGTTCTTCATACACATTCACCCACAACAGTTGTTCATACACATTCATCCACAACTGTTGTTCATACACATTCACCAACAACTGTTGTTCATACACATTCATCCACAACTGTTGTTCATACACATTCACCAACAACAGTTGTTCATACACATTCATCCACAACTGTTATTCATACACATTCATCCACAACTGTTATTCATATACATTCACCCACAACTGTTTTTCATACACATTCACCCACAACTGCTGTTCATACACATTCACCCACAACTGTTATCAATATACATTCACCCACAACTGTTTTTCATACACATTCACCCACAACTGTTTTTCATACACATTCACCCACAACTGTTTTTCATACACATTCACCCACAACTGTTATTCATACACATTCACCCACAACTGTTGTTCATACACATTCATCCACAACTGTTGTTAATACACATTCACCCACAACTGTTATCAATATACATTCACCCACAACTGTTTTTCATACACATTCACCCACAACTGCTGTTCATACACATTCACCCACAACTGTTGTTCATACACATTCACCCACAACTGTTGTTCATACACATTCACCCACAACTGTTGTTCATACACATTCATCCACAACTGTTGTTAATACACATTCATCAGTCTCCCTGATGTACATATACCTTCATCACATCTCCACATGTAGACTTCCCCTGATATGTAGATAACCCAGTCACTCTTTCATATCTATAGCTATCTATCTCCACCTATCTATCAATCTATCTATCTATATATATCATTTCGCGCCACTAACTCATACCACCACAGTTCACTCTCACACCACAAAGTTCCATAAAAGGGCTCATAAGTCTTCCCCAAAGCTCACTTTTAACTTTATCTTACGTCTTGACTGAAGATAAATTGATATATCATCTTGGTTTAAGCTTCATCCAATTCCTTATAAGATGTGTACAAATTGCACTCTTCATACCACTGTCCTCTACCCAAGTCCAATCTCTTTTCTTCCACCTTTAAGACAGAATCTTCCTATGTTACTTTTAACTTTATCTTACGTCTTTACTGAAGCTAAATTGATATATTATCTTGGTTTAAGCTTCATCCAATTTCTTATAAGATGTGTACACAATGCAGTCTTCATGCCACTGTCCTCTACCCAAGTCCAATCTCTTTCCTTCCTCCTTTAAGACAGAATGTTCCTATTTCAATTCTAACTTCATCTTACTTTTAAATTTATCTTTACTGAAGATAAATAGATATGTTATCTTGATTTAAGCTTCATCCATTTCCTTATAAGATGTGTACAAATTGCACTCTTCATACCACTGTCCTCTACCCAAGTCCAATCTCTTTCCTTCCTCCTTTAAGACAGAATGTTCCTATGTTACTTTTAACTTTATCTTACGTCTTTACTGAAGATAAATTGATATATTATCTTGGTTTAAGCTTCATCCAATTTCTTATAAGATGTGTACAAAATGCACTCTTCTTACCACCGTCCTCTACCCAAGTCCAATCTCTTTTCTTCCTCCTTTAAGACAGAATGTTCCAATGTTACTTTTAACTTTATCTTACGTCTTTACTGAAGATAAATTGATATATTGTCTTGACTATAAGCTTCATCCATTTCCTTATAAGATGTGTACAAACTGCAGTCTTCATGCCACTGTCCTCTACCCAAGTCCAATCTCTTTCCTTCCTCCTTTAAGACAGAATGTTCCAATGTTACTCTTAACTTTATTTTACGTCTTTACTGAAGCTAAATTGATATATTATCTTAACTATAAGCTTCATCCATTTCCTTATGCGTACAAAATGCAGTCTTCATACCACTGTCCTCTACCCAAGTCCAATCTCTCTCCTTCCTCCTTCAAGATATCACTTTATATACCTTTTTTCCTGACACGTTCCCTCGCAGTTTATCTTTATCTATCTCACTTCATCTCTGATAACAAGAGTTATCTTTTACAAACATTATCTTTTTTTTTGGAAGGGAACAGAACACGTTCCCTCTGTTGCCCCCCCACACCCACACTTGTCCAAACCCATCTCCAAATCCATCCTTCCACTAGTCTTCTAATGTCTCTTATCTCCCCGTATCAGTCCAATTCACCCTTTCTACCCACCTCTTAATATTCTCCTCCTCCAGCTCCTCGCCACCATGATATATTATCCACTGTCCACAGTTCCTCCCCACCATAATATATCATCCACTGGAAGTCCCCACCATAATATATCATCCACTGAGGGTCCCCCACCATAATATATCATCCACTGGGGGTCCCCACCATAATATATCATCCACTGGGGGTCTCCCATCATAATATATCATCCACTGGGGGTCCCCCACCATAATATATCATCCACTGGGGGTCCCCACCATAATATATCATCCATTGGAGATCCCCACCATAATATATCATCCACTGGGGGTCCCCACCATAATATATCATCCACTGAGGGTCCCCCACCATAATACATCATCCACTGGGGGTCCCCCACCATAATATATCATCCACTGGGGGTCTCCACCATAATATATCATCCACTGGAGATCCCCACCATAATATATCATCCACTGGAGATCCCCACCATAATATATCATCCACTGGAGCTCCCCACCATAATATATCATCCACTGGAGATCCCCACCATAATATATCATCCACTGGAGATCCCCACCATAATATATCATCCACTGGAGATCCCCACCATAATATATCATCCACTGGAGGTCTCCCACCATAATATATCATCCACTGGAGATCCCCACCATAATATATCATCCACTGGAGGTCTCCCACAATAATATATCATCCACTGGAGGTCTCCCACCATAATATATCATCCACTGGGGGTCCCCCACCATAATATATCATCCACTGAGGGTCCCCCACCATAATATATCATCCACTGGAGGTCCCTACCTTAATATATCATCCATTGGAGATCCCCACCATAATACATCATCCATTGGAGATCCCCACCATAATATATCATCCGCTGGGGGTCCTCACCATGTCATCCACTGGAGGCCCCCACCATATCATCCACTTGAGGTCCCCCACCATATCATCCACTGGAGGGTCCCCACCATATCATCCACTGAAGGTCCACCACCACATCATCCACTGGAGGGTCCCCCACCACCATATCATCCACTGGAGGTCCCCCACCCACCATATCATCCACTGGAGGTCCCCCACCACCATATCATCCACTGGAGGGTCCCCCACCACCATATCATCCACTGGAGGGTCCCCACCATATCATCCACTGGAGGGTCCCCACCACCATATCATCCACTGGAGGTCCCCCACCATATCATCCACTGGAGGTCCCCCACCATATCATCCACTGGAGGTCCCCCACCATATCATCCACTGGAGGTCCCCCACCATATCATCCACTGGAGGTCCTCCACCACATCATCCACTGGAGGTCCCCCACCACCATATCATCCACTGGAGGTCCTCCACCACATCATCCACTGGAGGTCCCCCACCACCATATCATCCACTGAAGGTCCACCACCACATCATCCACTGGAGGGTCCCCCACCACCATATCATCCACTGGAGGGTCCCCACCATATCATCCACTGGAGGGTCCCCACCACCATATCATCCACTGGAGGTCCCCCACCATATCATCCACTGGAGGTCCACCACCATATCATCCACTGGAGGTCCCCCACCCACCATATCATCCACTGGAGGTCCCCCACCACCATATCATCCACTGGAGGGTCCCCCACCACCATATCATCCACTGGAGGGTCCCCACCATATCATCCACTGGAGGTCCCCCACCACCATATCATCCACTGGAGGTCCCCCACCATATCATCCACTGGAGGTCCCCCACCATATCATCCACTGGAGGTCCCCCACCATATCATCCACTGGAGGTCCCCCACCATATCATCCACTGGAGGTCCCCCACCACCATATCATCCACTGGAGGTACCCCACCATATCATCCACTGGAGGTCCCCCACCATATCATCCACTGGAGGTCCCCCACCATATCATCCACTGGAGGTCCCCCACCATATCATCCACTGGAGGTCCCCCACCACCATATCATCCACTGGAGGTCCCCCCACCATATCATCCACTGGAGGTCCCCCACCACCATATCATCCACTGGAGTTCCCCCACCATATCATCCACTGGAGGTCCCCCACCACCATATCATCCACTGGAGGTCCCCCACCACCATATCATCCACTGGAGGTCCCCCCACCATATCATCCACTGGAGGTCCCCCACCATATCATCCACTGGAGGTCCCCCACCATATCATCCACTGGAGGTCCCCCACCACCATATCATCCACTGGAGGTCCTCCACCACATCATCCACTGGAGGTCCCCCACCACCATATCATCCACTGGAGGTCCTCCACCACATCATCCACTGGAGGTCCCCCACCACCATATCATCCACTGGAGGTCCCCCACCATATTATCCACTGGAGGTCCCCCACCACCATATCATCCACTGGAGGTCCCCCCACCATATCATCCACTGGAGGTCCCCCACCATATCATCCACTGGAGGTCCCCCACCATATCATCCACTGGAGGGTCCCCACCATATCATCCACTGGAGGTCCCCCACCATATCATCCACTGGAGGTCCCCCACCACCATATCATCCACTGGAGGTCCTCCACCACATCATCTACTGGAGGTCCCCCACCACCATATCATCCACTGGAGGTCCTCCACCACATCATCCACTGGAGGTCCCCCACCACCATATCATCCACTGGAGGTCCCCCACCATATCATCCACTGGAGGTCCTCCACCACATCATCCACTGGAGGGTCCCCCACCACCATATCATCCACTGGAGGTCCCCCACCCACCATATCATCCACTGGAGGTCCCCCACCCACCATATCATCCACTGGAGGTCCCCCAACACCCACATCTCCCCACTGATACATTAGAATCCATCTTGACTCACATCCCTTCCCCCTCCTCCCTCCACTCCACGCTCCCCTCCATCTAGGGAATTAAACTCTCCCTCCCTCCCTCCCTCCCTCGGGCGGAGGAGACCAGCTGGAAGTAACCAGGTGACTGATGACCAGCTGTCTGTGTCTCTTGCAACAACCATCTGTTAATCTGCCTGGCTCGCCCCTCGCCCCTTTCTCGCTCTGAACTGAGATATAAGCTTCTACCTCTCTCTCTCTCTCTTGGGATCTATCCATTTTGGGATCAATCTTGGGATCTATCCATTTTGGGATCAATCTTGGGATCTATCCATTTTGGGATCAATCTTGGGATCTATCCATTTTGGGACGAATCGTGGGATCTATCCATTTTGGGATCTATCCATTTTGGGACGAATCGTGGATCTATCCATTTTGGGATCAATCTTGGGATCTATCCATTTTGGGACGAATCTTGGGATCTATCCATTTTGGGACGAATCGTGGGATCTATCCATTTTGGGATCAATCTTGGGATCTATCCATCTTGGGATAAATCTTGGGATCTATCCATTTTGGGATAAATCGTAGGATCTATCCATTTTGGGATAAATCTTGGGATCTATCCATTTTGGGATAAATCTTGGGATCTAGAACCGAGGAAATGGGCGACATTGTACCAAGGAAATGGGCGACATTGAACTGAGGAAATGGATGACATTGAACCGAGGAAATGGACAACATTGAACCGAGGAAATGGACGACAATGAACCGAGGAAATGGGCGACACTGAACCGAGGAAATGGACGATAATGAACCGAGGAAATGGACGACATTGAACTGAGGAAATGGACAACATTGAACCGAGGAAATGGACGATAATGAACCGAGGAAATGGACGACAATGAACCGAGGAAATGGACAACATTGAACCGAGGAAATGGACGATATTGAACCGAAGAAATGGACTACATTGAACGGACGAAATGGGCGACATTGAACCGAGGAAATGGATGACATTGAAACGAGGAAATGGGCGACATTGAACGCAGGAAATGGGCGACATTGAACAGAGGAAATGGACGACATTGTACTGAGGAAATGGACGACATAGAACCAAGGAAATTGACGACATTGAACCGAGGAAATGGACGACATTGTACCGAGGAAATGGACGACAATCAACTGAGGAAATGGACGACATTGAACCGAGGAAATGGACGACATTGTACCGAGGAAATGGACGACAATCAACTGAGGAAATGGACGACATTGAACCGAGGAAATGGACGACATTGAACTGAGGAAATGGACGACATTGAACTGAGGAAATGGACGACATTGAACTAAGGAAATGGACGACATTGAACTGAGGAAATGGATGACATTGAACTGAGGAAATGGACGACACTTAGCCGAGGAAATGGACGACATTGAACCGAGGATATGGGCGACATTGAACTGAGGAAATGGACGACATTGAACTGAGGAAATGGACGGCATTGAACCGACGAAATGGACGACATTGAACCGAGGATATGGGCGACATTGAACCGAGGAAATGTGCGACATTGAACGCAGGAAATGGGCGACATTGAACAGAGGAAATGGACGACATTGTACTGAGGAAATGGACGACATTGAACCCAGGAATTGGGCGACATTGAACCTAGGAAATGGACGACATTGTACTGAGGAAATGGACGACATAGAACCAAAGGAAATTGACGACATTGAACCGAGGAAATGGACGACATTGTACCGAGGAAATGGACGACAATCAACTGAGGAAATGGACGACATTGAACCGAGGAAATGGACGACATTGAACTGAGGAAATAGACGACATTGAACTGAGGAAATGGACGACATTGAACTAAGGAAATGGACGACATTGAACTAAGGAAATGGATGACATTGAAACGAGGAAATGGACGAAATTGAACTGAGGAAATGGACGAACTTGATTCGAGGAAAAGGACGACATTGAACCGAGGAAATGGACGACATGGACCCGAAGAAATCGACGACAATGAACTAAGGAAATGGACGACATTGTACTGAGGAAATGGACGACATTGAACCGAGGAAATGGACGACATTGAACGGAGGGAAGGGGCGACATTGAACCGAGGAAATGGACGATATTGTACTGAGGAAATGGACAACATTGAACCGAAGAAATGTGCGGCATTGAACGGAGGAAAGTGACGACATTGAACCGAGAAAATGGACGTAATTGAACCGAGGAAATGGACGACACTGAACCGAGGAAATGGACGACAATCAACCGAGGAAATGGACGACATTGAACCGAAGAAATGGACGACATTGAACAGAGCAAATGGACGACAATGAACCGAAGAAATGGAGGAACTGAACCGAGGAAATGGGCGATGCTAAACCTAGGAAATGGGAGACATGGAACCGAGGAAATGGACGACATTGAACCGAGAAATGGATGACATTAAACAGAGGAAATTGATGACATTGAACTGAGGAAATGGACGACATTGAACCGAGGAAATGGACGACACTGAACCGAGGAAATGAACGACATTGAACCAAGGAAATGGACGACATTAAACCGAGGAAATGGGCGATATTGAACCTAGGAAATGGACGACATTGAACTGAGGAAATGGGTAACATTGAACCGAGGAAATTGAAAGCATTGAACCGAGGAAATGGGCGACAGTGAACCGAGGAAATGGACAACAATGAGCCGAGGAAATATACGACATTGTACCTAGGAAATGGACAACATTGAACCGAGGAAATGGACGAACTATACCGAGGAAATGGACGACATTGAACCGAGCAAATGAACGACATTTAACCAAGGAAATGGACGACATTGAACCGAGGAAATGGGCGACATTGAACAGAAGAAATGGGCGACATTGTACTGATTAAATGTACGACAATGAACCGAGGAAATGGACGATATTGAACCTAGGAAATGGACGACATTGAACCGAAGAAATGGACGACAATCAACCGAGGAAATGGGCGACATTGAACTGAGGAAATGAGCGACATTGAATAGAGGAAATGGACTACATTTAATCGAGGAAATGGAAGACATTGAACCGAGGAAATGGGCGACATTGAACCGAGGAAATGGGCGACATTGAACCGAGGAAGTGAACGACATTGAACCGAGGAAATGGGCGACATTGAACCGAGGAAATGGGCGACATTGAACTGAAGAAATGGGCCACATTGTACTGAGGAAATGGACGACAATGAACCGAGGAAATGGACGACTATGACCCCAGGAAATGGACGACAATCAACCGATGAAATGGTCGACGTTGAACTGAGGAAATGGGCGACATTGAACCGAGGAAATGGACAACATTGAACCGAGGAAATGGACGACATTGTACTGAGGAAATGGACGACATTTACCCGAGGAAATGGACGACATTGAACGGAGGGAATGGGCGACACTGACCCGAGGAAATGGACGAAATTGTACTGAGAAGAAGGACGATATTTAATCGAGGAAATGGGTGACATTGAACAGATGAAATGGACAATGAACCTAGGAAATCGACGACATTGACCCGAGGAAATGGACGACAAATAACGGAGGAAATGGACGACATAGAACCGAGGAAATTCACGACATTGAACCGAGGAAATGGGCGACATTGAATCAAGGAAATGGACGACATTGAACCGAAAAAATGGACAACATTGAACAGAGAAAAGTGACGAAAATGAACCGAGGAAATGGACGACATTGTATTGAGGAAATGGACGAGATTAAACCGAGGAAAGGGACGAATTTGAACGGAGGGAATGGGCGACAGGAACCGAGGAAATGGACGACTTTATACTGAGTAAATGGACGGCAATGAACCCAGGAAATGGGCGACATTGAACTGAGGAAATGGATTACATTGAAACGAGGAAATGGACGAAATTGAACCGTGAAAATGGACAACATTGAACCGAGGAAATGGACGACACTGAACCAGTTAAATGGACGAAAATGAACCGAGGAAATGGACGATATTGAAACGAGGAAATGGACGACACTGAACCCAGGAAATGGACGACATTGAACCCAGGAAATGGACGACATTGAACCAAGGAAATGGACGACATTGAACCGAGGAAATGGGTGACACAGAACCGAAGATATGGAAAACATTGAACCGAAGAAATGGGCGACATTGATCCGAGGAAATGGACGATATTGACCCAAGGAAATAGGCGACATTAAACCGAGGAAATGTAAGACAATGTTCCGAGGAAATGGACAACATTGAACTGATGAAATGGGTGACACAGAACCGAAGATATGGAAAACATTGAACCGAAGAAATGGACGACATTGAACCGAGGATATGGACGAACGAAACCGAGGAAATGGACGATATTGAACCGAACAAATGGACGACATTGAACTGACGAAATGGACGACATTGAACCGAGGAAATGGGCGACATTTAACTGAAGAAATGGATGACATTGTACTGAGGAAATGGACGACAATGAACCGAGGAAATGGATGATTTTGAACCGAGGAAATGGACGACAATCAACCGAGGAAATGGGTGACGTTGAATTGAGGAAATGGGGGACACTGAACCGAGGAAATGGGGGACAATCAACCGAGGAAATGGGCGACATTGAACTGAGGAAATGGGCGACATTGAACCGAGGAAATGGACGACATTTAACTGATTAAATGGATGAAATTGAACCGGGGAAATGGGCGACATTGAACCGAGGAAATGGACGACATTGAACCGAGGAAATGGACGACATTGAACCGAGGAAATGGACTACATTGAACGGACGAAATGGGCGACATTGAACGCAGGAAATGGGCGACATTGAACAGAGGAAATGGACGACATTGTACTGAGGATATGGACGACATAGAACCAAGGAAATTGACGACATTGAACCGAGGAAATGGACGACATTGTACCGAGGAAATGGACGACATTCAACTGAGGAAATGGACGACATTGAACCGAGGAAATGGACGACATTGTACCGAGGAAATGGACGACAATCAACTGAGGAAATGGACGACACTGAACCGAGGAAATGGACGACATTGAACTGAGGAAATGGACGACACTTAGCCGAGGAAATGGACGACATTGAACCGAGGATATGGGCGACATTGAACTGAGGAAATGGACGAAATTGAACCGAGGAAATGGACGACATTGAAGTGAAGAAATGGGCGACATTGCACTGAGGAAATGGACGACAATGAACCGAGAAAATTGACGACATTGATCCGAGGAAAT
Organism: Panulirus ornatus; assembly: GCF_036320965.1. Taxonomy (NCBI): domain Eukaryota; kingdom Metazoa; phylum Arthropoda; class Malacostraca; order Decapoda; family Palinuridae; genus Panulirus; species Panulirus ornatus. The sequence goes on from NC_092284.1 coordinate 10,670,326, forward strand.
GGACGACAATCAACTGAGGAAATGGACGACATTGAACTAAGGAAATGGACGACATTGAACTAAGGAAATGGATGACATTGAACTGAGGAAATGGACGACACTTAGCCGAGGAAATGGACGACATTGAACCGAGGATATGGGCGACATTGAACTGAAGAAATGGACGACATTGAACTGAGGAAATGGACGACATTGAACCGAGGAAATGGACGACATTGAACCGAGGAAATGGACGACATTGAACCGAGGAAATGGACGACATTGAACCGAGGAAATGGGCGACATTGAACAGAGGAAATGGACGACATTGTACTGAGGAAATGGACGACATTGAACCGAGGAAATGGGCGACATTGAACCGAGGAAATGGACGACATTGAACTGAGGAAATGGACGACATTGAACCAGAGGAAATTGACGACATTGAACCGAGGAAATGGACGACATTGAACCGAGGAAATGGACGACATTGAACGAGGAAATGGACGACATTGAACCGAGGAAATGGACGACATTGAACTGAGGAAATGGACGACATTGAACTGAGGAAATGGACGACATTGAACTAAGGAAATGGACGACATTGAACTAAGGAAATGGATGACATTGAACGAGGAAATGGACGACATTGAACTGAGGAAATGGACGACATTGAATCGAGGAAATGGACGACATTGAACCGAGGAAATGGACGACATTGACCCGAAGAAATCGACGACAATGAACTAAGGAAATGGACGACATTGTACTGAGGGAATGGACGACATTGAACCGAGGAAATGGACGACATTGAACGGAGGGAAGGGGCGACATTGAACCGAGGAAATGGGCGATATTGTACTGAGGAAATGGACAACATTGAACCGAAGAAATGTGCGGCATTGAACGGAGGAAAGTGACGACATTGAACCGAGGAAATGGACGTAATTGAACCGAGGAAATGGACGACACTGAACCGAGGAAATGGACGACAATCAACCGAGGAAATGGACGACATTGAACCGAGGAAATGGACGACATTGAACAGAGCAAATGGACGACAATGAACCGAAGAAATGGAGGAACTGAACCGAGGAAATGGGCGATGCTGAACCGAGGAAATGGGAGACATGGAACCGAGGAAATGGACGACATTGAACCGAGAAATGGATGACATTAAACAGAGGAAATTGATGACATTGAACTGAGGAAATGGACGACATTGAAACGAGGAAATGGACGACACTGAACCGAGGAAATGAACGACATTGAACCAAGGAAATGGAGACATTAAACGAGGAAATGGGCGATATTTGAACCTAGGAATTGGGACGACTTTGGGACTGTGGAAATGGGTAACATTGAACCGAGGAAATTGAAAGCATTGAACCGAGGAAATGGGCTGACAGTGAACCGAAGGAAATGGACGACAATGTGCCGAGGAAATATACGACATTGGTACCTAGGAAATGGACAACATTGAACGAGGAAATGGAACGAAACTATACCGAGGAAAGGTACGACATTGACCGAGAAATGTAACGACATTTAACAAGGAAATGGTCGACATTTTGAACGAGGAAATGGACGACATCAACGAGGAAATGGGAACGACATTGAACCTAGGAAATGGAACGACATTTGAACCGAAGAAATGGACGACAATTCAACCGAGGAATGGGCGACATTGAACAGAGGAAATGGGGCGACTTTGACCGAGGAAATGGACGACATTGAACCGAGGAAATGGACGACATTAACCGAGGAAATGGACGACATTGAACCGAGGAAATGGACGACATTGAACCGAGGAAATGGGACGACATTGAACCGAGGAAATGGACGACATTGAACCGAGGAAATGGACGACATTGAACCGAGGAAATGGACGACATTGAACCGAGGAAATGGACGACATTGAACCGAGGAAATGGACGACATTGAACCGAGGAAATGGACGACATTGAACCGAGGAAATGGACGACATTGAACCGAGGAAATGGACGACATTGAACCGAGGAAATGGACGACATTGAACCGAGGAAATGGACGACATTGAACCGAGGAAATGGACGACATTGAACCGAGGAAATGGACGACATTGAACCGAGGAAATGGACGACAATGAACCGAGGAAATGGACGACATTGAACGAGGAAATGGACGACATTGAACGAGGAAATGGACGACATTGAACCGAGGAAATGGACGACATTGAACCGAGGAAATGGAGCGACATTGAACGAGGAAATGGACGACATTGAACTGAGGAAATGGGCGACATTGTACTCGAGGAAATGGACGACATTGAACCGAGGAAATGGACGACATTGAACCGAGGAAATGGACGATATTGAACCGAGGAAATGGACGACATTGAACCGAGGAAATGGGCGACATTGAACCGAGGAAATGGACGACATTGAACCGAGAAATGGACGACATTGAACCGAGGAAATGGACGACATTGAACCGAGAAAGTGGACGACATTGAACCGAGAAATGGACTACATTGAGACGGGGAAATGGGACGACATTGAACCGAGGAAATGGACGACATTGAACCGAGGAAATGGACGACATTGAACCTAGGGAAATGGACGACATTGAACCGAGGAAATGGACGACATTGAACCGAGGAAATGGACGACATTGAACCGAAGAAATGGACGACATTGAACCCGATGAAAATGGACGACATTGAACTGAGGAAATGGACGACATTGAATCGAGGAAATGGGCGACATTGAACTGAAGAAATGGGCGACAATGTACAGAAGAAATGGACGACAATGAACCGAGGAAATGGACGACATTGAACCGAGGAAATGGACGACATTGAACCGTGCAAATGGACGACATTCAACCGAGGAAATGGACGAAAATGAACCGAGAAAATGGACGACATTTTACTGAGGAAATGGACGACATTGAACCGAGGAAATGGACGACATTGAACCTTGGAAATGGAAGACATTCAACGGAGGGAATGGGCGATATTGAACCGAATAAATGGACGACATTGTACTGAGGAAATGGACGACATTGAACCGAGGAAATGGGCTACATTGAACAGAGGAAAAGGACGACATTGAACCAAGGAAATGGACAACATTGAACCGAGGGAAAAAGGGACGACAATGAACGGGAAATGGACGACATTGAACGAGGAAATGCACGACATAGAACCGAGGAAATGGGCTGCCATTGAACCGAGGAAATGGACGATATTGAACCGAGGAAATGGGCGACATTGAACCGAGGAAATGGATGACATTGAACTGAGGAAATGGATGACATTGAACCGAGGTAATTGACGACAATGAGCCGAGGAAATGGACGACATTGAACCGAGGAAATGGACGATATTGAACCGAGGCAATGGACGACATTGATCCGAGGAAATGGACGACATTGAATCGAGAAATTGGGCGATATTGAATGGAGGAAATGGGCGACATTGAACGGAGGGAATGGGCGACATTGAACCGAGGAAATGGACGACATTGAAAGGAGGAAATGGGCGACATTGAAAGGAGGAAATGGACGATAATTAACCGAGGAAATGGGCGACATTGAACCGAGGAAATGGGCGGGATTGAACCGAGGAAATTGGTGACATTGAACCGAGAAATGGATGACATTGAACCGAGTAAATTGAAGACATTGTACTGAGGAAATGGACGACATTTAACCGAGGAAATGTGCGACATTGAATGGAGGGCATTTGCGACATTGAACCGAGGATATAGATGACATTGTACTGAGGGAATGGGCGACATTGAACTGAGGAAATGGATGACATTCAACCGAGGAAATGGACGCCATTGAACCGAGGAAATGGACGACATTGAATCGAGGAAATGGATGGCATTGAACCGAGGAAATGGATGACATTGAATCGAGGAAATGGACTACAATGAACCGAGGAAATGGACGACATTGAACCGAGGAATTGGACAACATTGAACCGAGGAAATGGGCGGCCACATTGAACGGAGGGAATGGGTGACATTGAACCGAGGAAATGGACGACATTGTACTGAGGAAATGGGCGACATTGAACCGAGGAAATGGGAGACATGAACGAGGAAATGGGGACTGAACCGAGGAAATGGACGACAATTTACCGGAAGACGAAAATGGAACTGACATTGTACTGAGGAAATGGACGACATTGAACCGAGGAAATGGGCGACATTGAACGGAGGAATGGCGACATTGAACCGAGGAATGGACGACATTGAACCGAGGAAAATGGACGACATTGAACCGAGGAAATGGACGACATTGAACCGAGGAAATGGACGACATTGAACCGAGGAAATGGACGACATTGAACCGAGAAATGGACGACATTGAACCGAGGAAATGGACGACAATTGAACCGAGGAATGGGCGACATTGAACCGAGGAAATGGACGACATTGAACCGAGGAAATGGACGACATTGAACCGAGGAAAATGGACGACATTGAACTGAGGAAATGGACGACATTGAACCGAGGAAATGGACGACATTGAACCGAGGAAATGGCGACATTGTACAGAGGAAATGGGACGACATTGAACGAGGAAAATGGACGACAATGAACGAGGAAATGGGCGACATTGAACCGAGGAAATGGACGACATTGAACCGAGGAAATGGACGACATTGAACCGAGGAAATGGACGACATTGAACCGAGGAAATGGACGACATTGAACAGAGAAATGGACGACATTGAACGAGGAAATGACGACATTGAACTGAGGAAATGACGACATTGAACCGAGGAATGGAGCGACATTGAACCGAGGAAAGTGGACGACATTGAACAGAGGAAATGGACGACATTGAACGAGGAGAATGGACGATATTGAACTGAGAAAATGGACGACATTGAACCGAGGAAATGGACGACATTGAACCGGGAAATGGACGACATTGAACGAGGAAATTGACGACATTGAACCGAGGAAATGGACGAACATTGAACCGAGGAAATGGGCGACATTTGAACCGAGGAAATAGGCGACATTGACCGAGGAAATGGAACGACAATGAAACGAGGAAATGGGACGACAATGAACCGAGGAAATGGACGACATTGAACCGAGAAATGACGACATTGAACCGAGCGAAATGGCCGACATTGAACCGAGGAAATGGACGACATTGAACCGAGGAAATGGACGACATTGAAACGAGGAAATGGGCGACATGAACTGAGGAAATGGACGACATTGAACCGAGGAAATGGACGACATTGAACCTGAGGAAATGGGACGACATTGAAACCGAGGAAATGGACGACATTGAATCGAGGAAATGGAGCGACATTGAACCGAGGAAATGGCGACATTGACCGAGGAAATGGTCGACACTTGAACCAGAGAAATGGGACGACATTGAATCCGAGGAAATGGAGCGACATTGAACCGAGGAAATGGACGACAATGAACCGAGGAAATGGACGACATTGAACGAGGAAATGGACGACATTGAACCGAGGAAATGGACGACCATTGAACCGAGGAAATGGACGACATTGAACCGAGGAAATGGACGACATTGAACGGAGGGAATGGACGACATTGAACCGAGGAAATGGACGACATTGAACCGAGGAAATGGACGACATTGAACAGAGGAAATGGACGACATTGAATCGAGGAAATGGACGACATTGAACGAGGAAATGGACGACATTGAACCGAGGAAATGGACGACATTGAACCGAGAAAATGGACGACATTGTACTGAGGAAATGGACGACATTGAACCGAGGAAATGGACGACATTGAAACGAGGAAATGGACGACATTGAACGAGGAAATGGACGACATTGAACCGAGGAAATGGACGACATTGAACCGAGAAATGGACGACATTGAATCCGAGGAAATGGGCGACATTGAACCGAGGAAATGGGCGACATTGAACCGAGGAAATGGACGACATTGAACCGAGGAGATGGACGACATTGAACCGAGGAAATGGACGACATTGAACCGAGGAAATGGACGACATTGAACCGAGGAAATGGACGACATTGAACCGAGGAAATGGACGACATTGAACCGAGGAAATGGACGACATTGAACCGAGGAAATGGAGACATGAACCGAGGAAATGGACGACATTGAACCGAGGAAATGGACGACATTGAACCTGAGGAAATGGACGACATTGAACCGAGGAAAATGACGACATTGAACCGAGGAAATGGACGACATTGAACGAGGAAATGGGCGACATTGAACCGAGGAAATGGACGACATTGAACCGAGGAAATGGACGACATTGAACCGAGGAAATGGACGACATTGAAACGAGGAAATGGACGACATTGTACTGACGAAATGGACAACATTGAACCGAGGAAATGAACGACATTGAACGGAGGGAAGGGGCGACATTGAACCGAGGATATGGACGATATTGTACTGAGGAAATGGAGGACATTGAACCGAAGAAATGTGCGACATTTAACGGAGGAAAGTGACGACATTGAAACGAGGAAATGGACGTAATTGAACCGAGGAAACGGACGACACTGAACCGAGGAAATGGACGGCAATCAACCGAGGAAATGAACGACATTGAATGGAGGAAATGGGTGAAATTGAAACGAGGAAATGGACGTCATTGGACCGAAGAAATGGACGACATTGAACAGAGCAAATGGACGATAATGAACCGAAGAAATGGAGGAACTTAACCGAGTTAATGGGCGATGCTGAACCTAGGAAATGGGCGACATGGAACCGAGGAAATGTACGACATTGAACCTAGGAAATGGACGACATTAAACAGAGGAAATTGATGACATTGAACTGAGGAAATGGACGACACTGAGCCGAGGAAATGAAGGAACATTGAACCGAGGAAATGGATGACATTAAACAGAGGAAATTGATGACATTGAACCGAGGAAATGGACGACACTGAGCCGAGGAAATGAAGGAACATTGAACCGAGGAAATGGACGACATTGAACTGAGGAAATGGACGCCATTGAACCGAGGAAATGGACGACATTGAACCGAGGAAATGGACGACACTGAACTGAGGAAATGGACGACATTGAACCGAGGAAATGGACGACATTAAACCGAGGAAATGGGCGATATTGAACCTAGGAAATGGACGACATTGCACTGAGGAAATGGGTAATATTGAACCGAGGAAATGGAAAGCATTGAACCGAGGAAATGGGGGACACTGAACCGAGGAAATGGACGATATTGAACCGAGGAAATGGACGGTATTGAACCGAGGAAATGGACGATATTGAACCGAGGAAATGGACGAGATTGAATAGAGGAAATTGACTACATTTAACAGAGGAATGTGCTGACATTAACCAGGAACATGGACGACATGGCAGCCGAGAAATGGACGACATTTGAACTGAGAAATTGACCGACATTGAACCGAGGAAGTGGACGACAATGAACTGAGGAAATGGACTACATTAAACCCAGGAAATGGCGTGCAATGACCGAGGAAATGGACTGACATTGAACCGAAGAAATGGACGAGAATGAACCGAAGGAAATGGACTACACTTTAACCGAGTAAACGGCTGACATAGACCAAGGAAAGACGACATTGAACCGAGGAAATGGCGACCATGGAACTGAGGAAATGGACGACATGGAACGAGGAAATAGAGACATGGAACCGAGGAGGAAATGGACGACACTGAACGAGGAAATGGACGACAACGGCCGAGGAAATGGACGACATGGAACCGAGGAAATTGATGACATTAAACCGAGGAAATGGACGACACTTAGCCGAGTAAATGGACGACATTGAATCGAGAAAATTGGAGCGACATTGTACTGAGGAAATGGACGGACATTGAACCGAGGAAATGGACGACATTGAACCGAGGAAAGGACGATATTGAACGAGAAATGGACGACATTGAACGAGAGGAAATGACTACATTTAACTGAGGAAATGGGCGACATTGAACCGAGGAAATGGACGACATTGAACCGAGGAAATGGGCGACATTGAACAGAAAGAAATGGCGACATTGAACCGAGGAAATGGACGACATGTAAACCGAGGGAAATGGGACGTCATTGAACCGAGGAAATGGACGACATTGAACCGAGGAAATGGACGACATTGAACCGAGGAAATGGACGACATTAACCGAGGAAATGGACGACATTGAACCGAGGAAATGGACGACATTGAACCGAGGAAATGGACGACATTGAACCGAGGAAATGGACGACAATCAAACAAGGAAATGGGCGACATTGAACCGAGGAAATGGGCGACATTGAACAGAGGAAATGGGCGACATTGAACCGAGGAAATGGACGATATTGATCCGAGGAAATGGGCGACATTGAACCGAGGAAACGGATGACATTGAACAGAGGAAATGGATGACATTGAACCAAGGAAATGGACGACATTGAACCGAGAAAATGGGCGACACTGAACCGAGGAACTGGGTGACATTGAACCGGGGAAATGGACGACAATGAACCGAGGAAATGGACGACATTGAACCAAGGAAATGGACGACATTGAACGAGGAAATGGACGACATTGAACCGAGGAAACGGATGACATTGAACAGAGGAAATGGATGACATTGTACTGAGGAAATGGACGACATTGAACAGAGGAAATGGGCGACATTGAACCGAGGAAATGGACGACACTCAACCGAGGAAATGGACGACATTGAACCGAGGAAATGGACGACATTGAAGCGAGGTAATGGACGACATTGAACTGAGGAAATGGACGACATTGAGCCGAGGAAATGGACGACATTGAACCGAGGAAATGGACGACATTGAACGGAGGAAATGGGCGATATTGAACTGAGGAAATGGACGACAATCAACCGAGGAAATGGACGACATTGAACCGAGGAAATCGACGACAATGTACTGAGGAAATGGACGACATTGAACAGAGGAAATGGGCGACATTGAACCGAGGAAATGGACGACACTGAACCGAGGAAATGGACGACACTCAACCGAGGAAATGGACGACATTGAACTGAGGAAATGGACGACATTGAACGGAGGAAATGGGCGATATTGAACTGAGGAAATGGACGACATTGAACTGAGGAAATGGACGACATTGAACGGAGGAAATGGGCGATATTGAACTGAGGAAATGGACGACAATCAACCGAGGAAATGGACGACATTGAACCGAGGAAATCGACGACATTGAAGCGAGGTAATGGACGACATTGAACTGAGGAAATGGACGACATTGAACGGAGGAAATGGGCGATATTGAACTGAGGAAATGGACGACAATCAACCGAGGAAATGGACGACATTGTACTGAGGAAATGGACGACATTGAACCGAGGAAGTGGACGACATTGAACGGAGGGAATAGGCGACATTGAACCAAGGAAATGGACGATACTGTACTGAGGAAATGGACGACATTGAACCGAAGAAATGTGCGACATTTAACGGGAGGAGGTGACGACATTGAAACGAGGAAAATGGACGGTAATTGGACCGAGGAAAATGGGACGACTCTGAACCGAGGAAATGGACGACAATCAACCGAGGAAATGAACGACATTGAATGGAGGAAATGGACGACATTGAACAGAGCAAATGGACGACAATGAACCGAAGAAATGGAGGAACTGAACCGAGTTAATGGGCGATGCTGAACCTAGGAAATGGGCGACATGGAACCGAGGAAATGGACGACATTAAACCGAGGAAATGGATGACATTTAACAGAGGAAATTGATGACATTGAACTGAGTAAATGGACGACATTGAACCGAGGAAATGGATGACATTAAACAGAGGAAATTGATGACATTGAACTGAGGAAATGGGCGATATTGAAACGAGGAAATGGACGACACTAAACCGAGGAAATGAAGGAACATAGAACCGAGGAAATGGACGACATTGAAGTGAGGAAATGGAGGACATTGAACCGAGGAAATGGGACGACATTGAACCGAGGAAATGGACGACACTGAACCGAGGAAATGGACGACATTGAACCGAGGAAATGGACGACATTGAACCGAGGAAATGGACGACATTGAACCGAGGAAATGGACGACATTGAACTGAGGAAATGGGACGACATTGAACCGAGGAAATGGACGATATTGAACCGAGGAAATGGGCGACATTGAACCGAGGAAATGGACGACATTGAACCGAGGAAATGGACGATATTGAACCGAGGAAATGGACGACATTGAATAGAGGAAATGGACTACATTTAACCGAGGAAATGGACGACATTGAACCGAGGAAATGGACGACATTGAACCGAAGGAAATGGGCGACACTGAACTGAGGAAATGGGCGACATTGAACTGAGGAAATGGACGACATTGAACCGAGGAAATGGACGACATTGAACCGAGGAAATGGACGACATTGAACCGAGGAAATGGGATGACATTGAACCGAGGAAATGGGCGACATTGAACCGAGGAAATGGGCGACAGTGAACCGAGGAAATGGACGATATTGAACCGAGGAACTGGGTGACATTGAACCGGAGAAAGGGACGACAATGAACCGAGAAAATGGAGGAACTGAACCGAGTTAATGGGCGAGCTTGAACGAGGAATGGGCGACATTGAACCGAGGAAATGGACGACATTGAACGAGGAAATGGATGACATTGAAACAGAGGAGAATTGACGACATTGAAACTGAGGAAATGGACGACATTGAACCGAGGAAATGGACGACACTGAGCCGAGGAAATGGAGGAACATTGAACCGAGGAAATGGACGACATTGAACTTAGGAAATGAACGACATTGAACCGAGGAAATGGGCGACATTGAACCGAGGAAATGGACGACATTGAATGAGGAAATGGACGACATTGAACCGAAGGAAATGGACGACATAAACCGAGGAAATGGGCGATATTGAACATAGGAAATGGACGACATTGAACTGAGGAAATGGGTAACATTGAACCGAGGAAATGGGCGACAGTGAACCGAGGAAATGGACGATATTGAACCGAGGAAATGGACGACATTAAACCGAGGAAATGGACGACAACGAAACCGAGGAAATAACGACATTGAACCTAGGAAATGGACGACATTGAACCGAGGAAATGGACGAACTATACCGAGGAAATGGACGATATTGAACCGAGCAAATGGACGACATTTTACCAAGGAAATGGACGTCATTGAACCGAGGAAATGGACGGCATTGAACCGAGGATATGGAAGACAATCAACCGAGGAAATGGGCGACATTGAACTGAGGAAATGGGCGACATTGAACCGAGGAAATGGACGACAATGAACCGAGGAAATGGGCGACATTGAACCGAGGAAATGAGAGACATTGAACCGAGGAAATGGACGACATTGAACCGTGGATATGGACGACAATGAACGTAGGAAATGGACGACTTTGAACCGAGGAAATGGGCGACATTGAACTGAAGAAATGGGCGACATTGTACTGAGGAAGTGGACGACAATGAACCGAGGAAATGGACGACATTGAACCCAGGAAATGGACGACAATCAACCAAGGAAATGGACGACATTGAACCGAGGAAATGGGCGACATTGAACAGAAGAAATGGGCGACATTGTACTAAGGAAATGGACGACAATGAACTGAGGAAATGGACGACATTGAACCGAGGAAATGGACGACAATCAACCGAGGAAATGGGCGACATTGAACTGAGGAAATGGGCGACATTGAACCAGGAAAATGGAGGACATTGTAACGATGAAATGGACGACATTGAACCGAAGAAATGTGCGACATTGAACCGAGGATATGGACGACATTGAACCGAGGAAATGGGCGACATTGAACCGAGGAAATGGATGACATTGAACCGAGGAAATGGATGACATTGAACCGAGGAAATGGACGACAGTGAGCCGAGGAAATGGACGACATTGAACCGAGGAAGTGGACGATATTGAACCGAGGCAATGGACGACATTGAACCGAGGAAATGGACGACATTGAACCGAGTAAATTGACGACATTGTACTGAGGAAATGGACGACATTGACCCGAGGAAATGGGCGACATTGACCCGAGGAAATGGGCGACATTGAATGGAGGGAATGGGCGACATTGAACAGAGGATATAGATGACATTGTATTGAGGAAATGGGCGACATTGAACTGAGGAAATGGACGACAATCAACCGAGGAAATGGGCGACATTGAACCGAGGAAATGGACGACAATGAACCGAGGAAATGGACGACATTGAACCGAGGAAATGGACGACAATGAACCGAGGAAATGGACGACATTGAACCGAGTAAACGGATGACATTGAAACGAGGAAATGGACGACATTGAACCGAGGATATGGACGACATGGAACCGAGGAAATGGACGACGACGAACCGAGGAAATCTAGGACATTGAACGAGGAAGTTGACATTGAACCGAGAAATGGGCGACACTAGCGAGAATGGACTACTTGAACTGAGGAAATGGTGACATTGAACCGAGGAAATGGATGACATTGAAACGAGGAAATGGACGACAGTGAACCGAGGAAATGGACGACAATGAACCGAGGAAATGGACGACATTGAACCGAGTAAACGGATGACATTGAAACGAGGAAATGGACGACATTGAACCGAGGATATGGACGACATGGAACCGAGGAAATGGATGACAACGAACCGAGGAAATCTACGACATTGAACCGAGGAAGTTGACATTGAACCGAGGAAATGGACGATACTTAGCTGAGGAAATGGACGACATTGAACCGAGGAAATGGACTACATTAAACCGAGGAAATGGGCCACATCGAACCGAGGAATGGACGACATTGAACTTACGAAATGGGCGACATGTACTGAGGAAATGGACGAAATTGAACCGAGGAAATGGACGACATTGTACTAAGGAAATAGACGACATTAAACCGAGGAAATAGACGACATTGAAGCGAAGAAATGGACGACATTGAACCGAGGAAATGGACGACATTGAATCGAGGAAATGGGCGACATTGAACTGAAGAAAAAGGCGACATTGTACTGAAGAAATGGACGACAATGAACCGAGGAAATGGACGACATTGAACCGACGAAATGGACGACATTGAACCGTGGAAATGGACGACATTCAACCGAGGAAATGGACGACAATGATCCGTGGAAATGGACGACATTTTACTGAGGAAATGGACGACATTGAACCGAGGAAATGGACGACGTTGAACATTGGAAATGGAAGACATTCAACGGAGGGAATGGGCGATATTGAACCGAATAAATGGACGACATTGTACTGAGGAAATAGACGACATTGAACCGAGGAGATGGGCGACATTGAACCGAGAAAATGGACGACAATGAACCGTGGAAATGGACGACATTGAACTGAGGAAATTCACGACATAGAATCGAGGAAATGGGCGTCATTGAACCGAGGAAATGGACGACCATTGAACTAGTGGAGTGGACGACATTGTACCTGAGGATATGGACGACAAGGAACCGGATGGGGAATGGGATCGACATTGAGACCGAGGAAATGGACGACCATTGTATTGAGATATGGATGACATTGAACCGAGGAAAATGGACGACACTGAACCGAGGAAATGGAAGACATTGAACCGAGGAAATGGACGACATTAACCGAGGGAAGGTGCGACATGAACCGAGGAAATGGACTGACATTGAACCGAGGAAATGCACGACATGGAACGTGGGGAAATGAGCGTCATGAACCGAGGATTGGACGACCAGTGAACCGATGAAGTGGACGACATCTGACTGAGGAAATGGGACGACATTGAATCCGAGGAAATGGACGAAATTGACAGAGGAATGGACGACATTTAACTGACCGGGAATGGGACGACATTGAACCGAGGAAATGGACGACACTTGTACCGTAGGAAATGGACGACATTGAACTGAGGAAATGGGCGACAATGAACGGAGGAATGGGACGACATTGAACCGAGGAAATGGACGACATTGTACCTGAGGAAATGGGACGACAATGAACCGATGAAATGGACGACATTGAACCGAGGAAATGTGCGACATTGAGCTGAGGAAATGGACGACATTCAACCGAGGAAATGGACGACATTGAACCGAGAAATGGACGACATTAACCGAGGAAATGGACGACATTGAACCGAGGAAATGGGATGACAATGACCGAGGAAATGGACGACATTGAACCTAGGAAATGAACGACATTGTACTGAGGATATGGACGACACTGAACCGAGAAACGTGCGAGCATTGAACGGAGGAAATGGACGACATTGAACCGAGTAAATGGACAACATTGAACCGAGGAAATGGGACGACATTGGAACCGAGGAAATGGACGACATTGAACCGAGGAAATGGATGACATTGAAACGAGGAAATGGATGACATTGAAGTGAGGAAATGCACGACAATGAACCGAGGAAAATGGACGACATGTACTGAGGATACGGACGACAATGACGAGGAAATAGGCTCATTGAACCGGAGGAAATGGACTACATTGAACTGCGTAAATTGGCGACATTGAACGAGGATATGGCGACATTGTACAGAGAAAATGAACGATATGAACACGAGGAAATGACCGACATTGAACCGAGGACATGGACGACATTGAACGAGGGAATTTGCCGACCATAGAAGCCGAGTAAATGGGCGACATTGAACCGGAGAAAATGGGCGCCATTGAACCGAGGAAATGGCGAACATGAACCGAGGAAATGTACAACATTAAACGAGTAAATAGGCGCCATTTGAACGAGAAATGGACGAACAATCAATCGAGGAAATGGAGACATTGAAACCGAGAAATGGTACAATTGAACCGAGGAAATGGACGACATTGAACCGAGGAAATGGGACGACATTGAACCGAGAAATGGACGACATTGAACCGAGGAAATGGACGACAATGAACCAAGGAAGTGGACGACATTGTACTGAGGAAATGGACGACATTGAACAGAGGAAATGGACGACATTGAACGGAGAGAATGGGCGACATTGAACCGAGGAAATGGACGACATTGAACCGATGAAATGGACGACAATGAACCATGGAAGTGGACGACATTGTACTGAGGATATGGACGACATTGAACGGAGGGAATGGGCGACATTGAACCGAGGAAATGGACGACATTGTATTGAGGAAATGGATGATATTGAACCGAGGAAAATGGCGACATTGAACCGAGGAAATGGACGACAGTGAACCGAGGAAATGGACGACACTGAACCGAGGAAATGGACGACAATGAACCGAGGAAATGGACGACATTGAACAGAGGAAATGGACGACATTGAACTGACGAAATGGACGACATTGAACCGAGGAAATGGACGACACTTAACCGAGGAAATGAACGACATTGAACTGGGGAAATGGACGACATTGAACAGAGGAAATGGGCGACATTGAACCGAGGAAATGGACGACATTGAACCGAAGAAATGGACGACAATGAACCGAGGATATGGACGACATTGAACAGAGGAAATGGGCGACATTGAACCGAGGAAATGGACGACATTTAACCGAGGAAATGGACGACAATGAACCGAGGAAATGGACGTCATCGTACTGAGGAAATGGACGACATTGAACAGATGAAATGGACGACATTGAACGGAGGGAATGGGTGACAGTGAACCGAGGAAATGGACGACATTGTACTGAGGAAACGGACGACATTGAACCGAGGAAATGGACGACATTGAACCGAGGAAATGGCGACATTAAACCGAGGAAATGTCACGACATTGAAACGAGGAAATGGATGACATTGAACCGAGGAAATGGACGACATTGAACCGAGAAAATGGACGACATTGAACCGAGGAAATGGACGACATTGAACCGAGGAAATGGGCGATATTGAACCGAGGAAATGGACGACATTGAACCGAGGAAATGGACGACATTGAACCGAGGAAATGGACGACATTGAACGAGAGGAAATGGACGACATTGAACCTGAGGAAATGGACGACATTGAACCGAGGAAATCGACGACATTGAACCGAGGAAATGGAGGACATTGAATCGAGGAAATGAACGACATTGAACCGAGGAAATGGGCGACATTGAACCGAGGAAATGGACGACATTGAACGAGGAAATGGACGACATTGAACCGAGGAAATGGACGACATTGAACCGAGGAAATGGCGACATTGAACAGAGGAAATGGATGACATTGAACCGAGGAAATGGACGACATTGAACCGAGGAAATGGACGACATTGATCCGAGGAAATGGACGACATTGAACCGAGGAAATGGACGACATTGAACGAGGAAATGGACGACATTGAAACGAGGAAATGGACGACATTGAACCGAGGAAATGGCGACATTGAACCGTGGGAATGGGCGACATTGAACTGAGGAAATGGACGACATTGTACTGAGGAAATGAGCGACATTGAACTGAAGAAATGGATGATAATCAACCGAGGAAATGGGCGACATTGAACAGAGGAAATGGGCGACATTGAACTGAGGAAATGGACGATAATCAACCGAGAAAATGGGCGACATTGAACCGAGGAAATGGAAGATAATCAACCGAGGAAATGGATGGCAATGAACTGAGGAAATGGACGACATTGAACCGAGGAAGTGGACGACATTGAACCGAGGAAATTGATGAGATTGAACCGAGGAAATGGACGACATTGAATCGAGAAATTGGACGACATTGATCCGAAGAAATGGGCGACATTGTACTAAGGAAATGGAAGACATTGAACCGAGGAAATGGGCGACATTAAACGGAGGGAATGGGTAACTTTGAACAGAGGAAATAGACGACATTGTACTGAGGAAATGGGCGGCATTGAACTGAGGAAATGGACGACAATCAACCGAAGAAATGGGCGACATTGAACCGAGGAAATGGGCGGGATTGAACCGAGGAAATGGGCGACATTGAACCGAGAAAATGGACGACATTGAACCGAGGAAATGAACGACATTGTACTGAGGATATGGACGACATTGAACCGAGGAAATGGGCAACATTCAACGGAGGAAATGGACGACATTGAACCGAGGAAATGGACGACATTGAACCGAGGAAATGGACGACATTGAACCGAGGAAATGGACGACAATGAACCGAGGAAATGGACGACATTGAACCGAGGAAATGGACGACATTGAACCGAGGAAATGACGACATTGAACCGAGGAAATGGACGACATTGAACCGAGGAAATGGACGACATTGAACCGGGGAAATGGACGACCATGAACCGAGGAAATGGACGACATTGAACCGAGGAAATGGACGACATTGAACGAGGAAATGGACGACACTGAACCGAGGAAATGGACGACATTGAACCGAGGAAATGGACGACATTGAATCGAGGAAATGGTCGACATTGAACCGAGGAAATGGACGACATTGAACCTGAGGAAATGGGCGAAATGAACCGAGGAAATGGACGACATTGAACCGAGTAAACGGATGACATTGAAACGAGGAATGTACGATATTGAATCGAAGAAATGGACTACATTGAACTGAGGATATGGGCGACATTGAACCGAGTAAACGGATGACATTGAAACGAGGGAATGTACGATATTGAACAGAGGAAATGAACGACATGGTACCGAGGAACATGGATGACACGGAACCGAGGAAATGGACGAAACTTAGCCGAAGAAATGGACGACATTGAACCTAGAAAATTGATGACATTGAACCGAGGAAATGGACGAAACTTAGCCGAGGAAATGGACGCCATTGAACAGAGGAAATGGGCGACATTGAACCGAGGAAATGGATGGCATTGAACAGAGGAAATGGATGACATTGAACCTAGGAAATGGACGACAATGAACCGAGGAAATGGACGACATTGAACCGAGGAATTGAACGATATTGAACCGAGAAAATGGGCGACATTGAACGAGGGAATGGGCGACATTGAACCGAGGAAATGGACGACATTGTACTGAGGAAATGGGCGATTTTGAACTGAGGAAATGAACGACATTGAACCGAGGAAATGGACGACATTGAACCGAGGAAATGGAAGACATTGAACGAGGAAATGGACGACATTGAACCGAGGAAATGGACGACATTGAACCGAGGAAATGGACGACATTGAACCGAGGAAATGGACGACATTGAACCGAGGAAATGGACGACATTGAACTGAGGAAATTGGACGACATTGAACCGAGGAAATTGGGCGACATTAACCGAGGAAATGGGCGACATCTGAACCGAGGAAATAGCCGACATTATCTGAGGAAATGGGCGACATTGAACCGAGGAAATGGACGAACATTGAACCGAGGAAATGGGACGACATTGAACGAGGAAATGGACGACATTGAATCCGAGGAAATGGACGACATTGAACCGAGGAAATGGACGACATTGAACCGAGGAAATGGGCGACATTGAATCGAGGAAATGGATGACAGTGAACCGCGAGGAAAAGGGATGACATTGAACCGAGGATATGGGACGACATTGAACAGAGGCAAATGGACGACAGATCAACCGAGGAAATCGAGACATTGAATCGAGGAAAATGGGCGACATTAGGATACCGAGGAAATGGACGACATTGAACCGAGGAAAATGGAAGACATTTGTTCCGGAGGAAATGGGACTGACATTGAACCTGAGCAAATGGACGAAATTCTTACCTGAGGATATGGCGACATGGAATCCGAGGAAATGGGACGACTATTGTATCGAGGAAATGGACGACATTGTACCTGAGGAAATGGGATGACATTGAACCTGTGGAAATGACGCACATTCAACCGAGGGAAATAGGACGACATTGAACCGAGGAAATGGACGACATTAACGAGGAAATGGGCGAACAATGAACGAGGAAATGGACGACATTGAACTCGAGGGAATGGACGACATTGAACGAGGAATGGACGACATTGAACCGAGGATATGGACGACATGGAACGAGGAAATGGACGACAAACGAACGAGGAAACATCTACGAACATTGAACCGAGGAAGTTGACAATTGAACCGAGGAAATGGACGACACTTAGCCGAGGAAATGGACTACTTTGAACTGAGGAAATGGGTGACATTGAAACCGAGTTGAGAATGGAATGACACTTGAAACGAGGAAATGAGACGACAGTGAAACCGAGGAAATGGACGACAATGAACCGAGGAAATGGACGACATTGAACAGAGTAAACGGATGACATTGAAACGAGGAAATGGACGACATTGAACCGAGGAAATGGACGACATTTTACCGAGGAAATGGGCGACATTGAACTGAGGAAATGGACGAAAATCAATCGAGGAAAAGGGCGACATTGAACCTAGGAAATGGACGACATTGTACTGAGGAAATGGGCGATATTGAACTGAGGAAATGGACCACAATCAACCAAGGAAATGAACGAAATTGAACCGAGGAAATGGGCCGGATTGAACCGAGGAAATGATCGACATTGAACCGAGGAAATGGACGATACTGAACCGAGGAAATGTGTGACATTGAACCGGGGAAATGGACGGCACTGAACCGAGGAAATGGACGACATTGAACCGAGGAAATGGACGACATTGAACCGAGGAAATGGACGACAATGAACCGAGGACATGGACGACATTGAACCGAGTAAACGGATGACATTGAAACGAGGAAATGGACGACATTGAACCGAGGATATGGACGACATGGAACCGAGGAAATGGACGACAACGAACCGAGGAAATCTAGGACATTGAACCGAGGAAGTTGACATTGAACCGAGGAAATGGACGACACTTAGCCGAGGAAATGGACTACTTTGAACTGAGGAAATGGGTGACATTGAACCGAGGAAATGGATGACATTG
This sequence comes from Panulirus ornatus, assembly GCF_036320965.1. NCBI lineage: Eukaryota > Metazoa > Arthropoda > Malacostraca > Decapoda > Palinuridae > Panulirus > Panulirus ornatus. Next base: position 10,690,189 of record NC_092284.1, read on the forward strand.
AAACGAGGAAATGGACGACAGTGAACCGAGGAAATGGACGACAATGAACCGAGGAAATGGACGACATTGAACCGAGTAAACGGATGACATTGACTCGAGGGAAATCGAGGAGACATTGAACCGAGGGAATGGGACGGACATTGAACCGAGGAATTGGAGGACCTTGCACCGAGGAAATGGACGACATTGAACCGAGGAAATGGACGATATTGGAACCGAGAAATGGACGACATTTGCTGAGGATATGAACGACATTGAACTGAGGAAATGCTGCGACATTGAACCGAGGAAATGGACGACATGAACCGAGGAAATGGGACCGAAATTGACCGAAGAAATGGACGACATTGAACCGAGGAAAATGGACGACATTGTGCTGAAGAAAATGGACGACATTGAACCGAGGAAATGGACGACATTGAAACGAGGAAATGGACGACATTTGAACCGAGGAATATAGACGACATTGTACTTAGGAAATGGACGACATTGACGAAGGAACGGACAACATTGAATCGAGGAAATGGACGACCTTGAACCGAGGAAATGACGACAATCAACCGCGGACAGGGTCGACAATTGATCTGAGGAAATGGACGACATTGAACCGAGGAAATGGGCTACATTGAACAGAGGAAAAGGACGACATTGAACCAAGGAAATGGACGACATTGAACCGAGAAAATGGACGACAATGAACCGTGGAAATGGACGACATTGAACCGAGGAAATTCACGACATAGAACCGAGGAAATGGGCGTCATTGAACCGAGGAAATGGACGGCATTAAACCGAGGAAATGGACGATATTGAACCGAGGAAATGGGCGACATTGAACCGAGGAAATGGATGACATTGAACCGAGGAAATGGATGACATTGAACCGAGGTAATTGACGACAATGAGCCGAGGAAATGGACGACATTGAACCGAGGAAATGGACGATATTGAACCGAGGCAATGGACGACATTGGTCCGAGGAAATGGACGACATTGAATCGAGATATTGGACGATACTGAATGGAGGAAATGGGCGAAATTGAACGTAGGGAATGAGCGACATTGAACCGAGGAAATGGACGACATTGAAAGGAGGAAATGGGCGACATTGAATTGAGGAAATGGACGATAATCAACCGAGAAAATGGGCGACATTGAACCGAGGAAATGGGCGGGATTGAACCGAGGAAATGGGTGACATTGAACCGAGGAAATGGACGACATTGAACCGCGTAAATTGAAGACATTGTACTGAGGAAATGGACGACATTGAACCGAGGAAATGTGCGACATTGAATGGAGGGCATGGGCGACATTGAACCGAGGATATAGATGACATTGTACTGAGGGAATGGGCGACATTGAACTGAGGAAATGGACGACATTCAACCGAGGAAATGGACGCCATTGAACCGAGGAAATGGGCGACATTGAACCGAGGAAATGGATGGCATTGAACCGAGGAAATGGATGACATTGAACCGAGGAAATGGACTACAATGAACCGAGGAAATGGACGACATTGAACCGAGGAATATGACGACATTGAACCGAGGAAATGGGCGACATTGAACTGAGGGAATGGGCGACATTGAACAGAGGAATGGGTGACATTGTACTGAGGAAATGGGAGACATTGAAATGAGGAAATGAACGACAATCAACCAAGGAAATGGGGGACACTGAACGGAGGAAATGTGCGGGATTGAACCGAGAAAATGGGCAACATTGAACCGAAGAAAAGGACGACATTTAACCGAGGAAATGGGTGACATTGTACTGAGGAAATGGACGACATTGAACCGAGGAAATGGGCGACATTGAACGGAGGGAATGGGCGACATTGAACCGAGGAAATGGACGACATTGTACTGAGGAAATGGGCGACAATGAACTGATGAAATGGACAACAATGAACCGAGGAAATGGGCGACATTGAGCCGAGGAAATGGACGACAATCAACCGAAGAAATGGACGACATTGAACCGAAGAAATGGGCGACATTGAACCGAGGAAATGGATGACATTGAACCGAGGAAATGGATGACAATGAACCGAGGAAATGTACGACATTGATCCAAGGAAATGAACGACATTGTACTGAGGAAATGGACGACATTGAACCGAGGAAACGTGCGACATTCAACGGAGGAAATGGGCGACATTGAACTGAGGAAATGGGCGACATTGAACCGAGTAAATTGACAACATTGAACGAGGAAATGGACGACATTGAACGAGGAATGGGCGACATTGAACCGAGGAAATGAGACATGAACCGAGGAAATGGAGACAATGAACAGGAAATGGACGACATTAGCGAGGAAATGGACGACATTGAACGAGGAAATGGACGACATTGAACCGAGGAAATGGAGACATTGAACCGAGGAAATGGAATGAACCGAGAGGAAATGGACGACATTGAACCAGAGGAAATGGACGACATTGACTAATAAATGGGCGACATTGAACGAGGAAATGGACGACATTGAACCGAGGAAATGAACGACATTGAATTGAGGAAATGGGCGACATTGAACGAGGAATGGACGACATTGACCGAGGAAATGGACGACATTAAACCGAGGAAATGGACGACAATGAACCGAGGAAATGGACGACATTGAACCGAGGAAATGGGACGACATTGAACTGAGGAAATGGACGACATTGAACTGAGGAAATGGACGACATTGAACCGAGGAAATGGATGACATTGAAACCGAGGAAATGGACGACATTGAACCGAGGAAATGGACGACAATGAGCCGAGGAAATGGACGACATTGAACTGGGAAATGGACGACATTGAACAGAGGAAATGGGCGACATTGAACCGAGGAAATGGACGACATTGAACCGAGGAAATGGACGACATTGAACCGAGGATATGGACGACATTGAACAGAGGAAATGGCGACATTGAAACGAGGAAATGGACGACATTGAACCGAGGAAATGGACGACATTGAACCGAGGAAATGGACGTCATCGTACTGAGGAAATGGACGACATTGAACCGATGAAATGGACGACATTGAACGGAGGGAATGGGTGACAGTGAACCGAGGAAATGGACGACATTGAACCGAGAAATGGGCGACATAGAACCGAGGAATGGCGACATTGTACGAGGAAATGGACGACATGAACCGAGGAAATGGACGACAGGAGCAGAGGAAATGGACTACATTTTACTAAGGAGATGACGAACATTGAACCGAGAAATGACGAACATTAAACCGAGAAATTTCGCGACTTTGAACCGAGGAAAGGGGCGACATTGAACCGAGTGAAATGGTCGACATAGTACCGAGAAAATGCGCGACATTGAACCAGGAAATGAACGTCCATTGAACGCGGGAAACGGACGCATTGAACGAGTAAATGGACGATTTTTCCCAACGTGGAATGCGACATTAACCGAGAAAATGGACCGACATTGAATAGAGGAAAATAGACTACATTTTAACGAGGAAATTGACGACATTGAACCGAGGAAATGGACGACATTGAACCGAGGAAACGTGACATTGAACGAAGAAAATGGCGCTAATAGTAAATGAGGAAATGAACGACATTGAACCGAGGAATTGGGTCGACATTGAACCGAGGAAATGGACGACATTGTACTCAGGAAATGGGCGATTGAATGAGGAAATGGACATCAACCGAAGGAAATGACGAATTGAACCGAGGAAATGGGCGCATTGAACCGAGGAAATGGACTGACATTGAACCGAGGAAATGGACGACATTGAACCGAGGAAATGACGACATTGTACTGAGGAATGGACGAAAATTGAACGAGGAAATGGAGACATTAACGGAGAGAATGGGCGACATTGAACCGAGAAATGGACGACATTGAACCGAGAAATGGACGACATGAACCGAGGAAATGGACGACATTGAACTGAGGAAATGGACGACATTGAACGAGGAATGGACGACATTGAAGACATGACCGAGGATATGACGAATTGAAATGGAAATGAACGACATTGAACCGAGGAAATGGACGACAATGAACGAGGAAATAGACACATTGAAAGAGGAAATGGAGACATTGAACCGAGGAAATGGACGACATTGAACGAGGAAAGTGGCGACATAAACGAAGAAATGGGCGACATTTAGAGGAAAGGAGAAATGAACCGAGGAAATGGACGACAATGACGAGAAGGGAGCATTGAACTGAGGAAATGGACGACATTGAACCGAGGAAATGACTACGACATGAATGAGGAATGGCACATTGACATGAGGAATGGCGACATGAACGAGGAAATGGACGACATGAACCGAGGAAATGGCGACATTGAATGAGGAAATAGCACATTGAACCGAGGAAATGACGACAATGAACGAGGAAATGGACACATTGAACCGAGGAAATGGACGACATGAACAGGAAATGACACATTGAACCGAGGAAATGGACGACATTGAACCAGGAAATGGACGACATGAAGAGGAAATGGCGACATTGAACTGGAAAGGGCGAATTGAACCGAGGAAATGGCGACATGGGAAAGCGGAATTGACGAATGAACGAGGAAATGGACACATGAACAAGGAAATGGACGACATTGAACGAGGAGATGGACGACATTGAACCGAGGAAATGGACGACATTAAACCGAGGAAATTCACGACATTGAACCGAGGAAAGGGGCGACATTGAACCGATGAAATGGTCGACATTGAACCGAGAAAATGCGCGACATTGAACCGAGGAAATGAACGACATTGAACCGAGGAAACGGACGGCATTGAACCGAGGAAATGGACGATTTTCAAACGAGGAAATGGGCGACATTAAACCGAGAAAATGAACGACATTGAATGGAGGAAATAGACTACATTTAACCGAGGAAATTGACGACATTGAACCGAGGAAATGGACGACATTGAACCGAGGAAATGAACGACATTGAACCGAGGAAATGGACGACATTGAACCGAGAAAATAGACGACATTGAACCGAGGAAATTGACGACATTGAACTGAGGAAATGGACGACATTGAACCGAGGAAATGGGTGACATTGAACCGAAGAAATGGGCGACATAGTACTGAGGAAATGAACGACAATGAACCAAGGAATTGGACGACATTGAACCGAGGAAATAGAGGACAATCAACCGAGGAAATGGGGGACATTGAACTGAGGAAATGGGCGACATTGAACCGAGGAAATGGACGACATTGAACCGAGGAAATGGACGACATTGAACCGAGGAAATGAACGACAATGAACCGAAGAAATGGGCGATATTGAAACGAGGAAATGAACGACAATTAACCGAGGAAATGGGGGACATTGAACTAGGGAAATGGGCGACATTGAACCGAGGAGAGGGATGACATTGAACGGAGAAAATGAACGACAGTGAACCGAGGAAATGGACGACAATGACCCGAGGATATGCACGACATTAAAATGAGGAAATGAACGACATTGAACCGCGGAAATGGACGACATTGAACAGAGGAAATAGACAACATTGAACAGAGGAAATGGAGGACATTGAACCAAGGAAATGGACGACATTGAACCGAGGAAAGGTGGCGACATCGAAATGAAGAAATGGGCGATATTTAACTGAGGAAACGGATGAAAATGAACCAAAGAAATGGACGACAATGAACCGAGGAAATGTACGTCATTGTACTGAGGAAATGGGCGACATTGAACCGAGGAAATGGACTACAATCAACTGAGGAAATAGGCGACATTGAACTGAGGAAATGGGCGACATTGAACCGAGGAAATGGACGACAATGAACCGAGGAAATGGACGACATTGAATTGAGGAAATAGACTACATTGAACCGAGGATATATACGACAATGAACCGAGGAAATGGAAGACATTGAACCGAAGAAATGGACGACATTGAATTGAGGAAATAGACTACATTGAACCGAAGAAATGGACGACATTGAACCGAGGAAATGGACGGCACTGAACCGAGGAAATGGGCGACATTGAGCTGAAGAAATAGGCGACATTGTAATGAGGAAATGGACGACAATGAACCGAGGAAATGGACGACATTGAACCGAGGAAATGGACGACGATCAACCAAGGAAATTGGCGACATTGAACTGAGGAAATGGGCGAAATTGAACCAAGGAAATGGACGACAATCAACCGAGGAAATAGGCGATATTGAACTGAGGATATGGGCGACATTGAACCGAGGAAATGGACGACATTGAACCGAGGAAATGGACGACATTGAACCGAGGAAATGGACGACATTTTACTGAGGAGATGGACGACATTGAACCGAGGAAATGGTCGACATTGAACCGGAGGGAATGGACCGACATTGAAACGAGGAAATGGACGACATTGAACAGAGGATGGACGACATTCAACCGAGGAAACTGTCGACCATTGAAACGAGGAAATGGTCGATATTGAACCGAGGAATAGGGTCGACATTGAACTGAGGAAGATCGGACGACATTGTACCGGAGGAATCTGACGAATATGAACCGAGGAATTGGACGACATTGTACCTGAGGAAATGGACCGACATTCATCCGAGGAAATGGGGACGACATTGAACTGAGGGAATGGGCGACATTGAACCGAGGAAATGGACGATATTGTACTGAGGAAATTGGACGACATTAAGCGAGGAATGGGGCGACATTGAAGCTGAGGAAATGGGACGACATTGAATCCGAGGAAATGGACGACATTAACGAGGAAATGGCGACATACAGGAAATGGCGACATTGAACGAGGAAATGGACGACATTGAACAGGAAATGACGACATTGAACGAGAAAGGCGACATTGAACCGAGAATGCGACATTGAACCGAGGAAATGACGACATGAACCGAGGAATGACGACTATAAAAGAGGAAATGACGACATTGAACGAGGAAATGGACGACATTGAACGAGGAAATGACATTGAACGAGGAAATGGGACATTGAACAAGGAAATGGCGACATTGAACGAGAAATGCGACATTGAAAGGAAATGGACGACATTAACGAGGAAAGAGAATGAACGAGAAATGGACGACAATGACAGGAAATGCGACATTGACTGAGGAAATGGCGACATTGAACCGAGGAAATGGACACAATAACTGAGGAAATGCGACATTGAACGAGGAAATGGGCGCATGAACGAGGAAATGGACGACATGAACCGAGGAAATGGACGACATTGAACGAGGAAATGAACATTGAACCGAGGAAATACGACATGAACCGAGGAAATGGAAGACATTGAACCGAGAAATGGCGACATTGAATGAGGAAAGACTACATTAACCGAAGAAATGACGACATTGAACGAGGAAATGGACGACATTGAACCGAGGAAATGGACGACATTGAACGAGGAAATGGCGACATTGAAGAGGAAATGGACGACATTGAACCGAGGAAATGACGACATTGAACCGAGGAAATGGACGACATGAACCGGAAATGCGACACAAGAAATTGGCGACATTGAATGAGGAAATGGGCGAATTGAACCAAGGAAAAGGACGACAATGAACCGAGGAAATACGAATTGAACTGAGGAAATGGCGACATTGAACGAGGAAATGGACGACATGAACGAGGAAATGACGACATTGAACCGAGGAAATGGACGACAATGAGCAGAGGAAATGGACTACATTTTACTGAGGAGATGGACGACATTGAACCGAGGAAATGGACGACATTAAACCGAGGAAATTCACGACATTGAACCGAGGAAAGGGGCGACATTGAACCGATGAAATGGTCGACATTGAACCGAGAAAATGCGCGACATTGAACCGAGGAAATGAACGACATTGAACCGAGGAAACGGACGGAATTGAACCGAGGAAACGGACGATTTTCAAACTAGGAAATGGGCGACATTAAACCGAGAAAATGGACGACATTGAATGGAGGAAATAGACTACATTTAACTGAGGAAATTGACGACATTGAACCGAGGAAATGGACGACATTGAACCGAGGAAATGAACGACATTGAACCGAGGAAATGGACGACATTGAACCGAGGAAATAGACGACATTGAACCGAGGAAATTGACGACATTGAACCGAGGAAATGGACGACATTGAACCGAGGAAATGGGTGACATTGAACCGAAGAAATGGGCGACATAGTACTGAGGAAATTAACGACAATGAACCGAGGAATTGGACGACATTGAACCGAGGAAATAGAGGACAATCAACCGAGGAAATGGAGGACATTGAACTGAGGAAATGGGCGACATTGAACCGAGGAAATGGACGACATTGAACCGAGGATATGGACGACATTGAACCGAGGAAATGGACGATATTCAACCGAGGAAATAGGCGACATTGAACCGAGGAAATAGACGACATTGAATCGAGGAAATGGACTACATTTAATCGAGGAAATGGGCGACATTGAACCGAGGAAATGGACGTCATTGAATCGAGGAAATTAACGACATTGAAACGAGGAAATGGACGACAATGAACCGAGGAAAGTGGACGGCATTGAACCGAGGAAATGGACAATACTGAACAAAAGAAATGGGCGACATTAAACCGAGGAAATGGACGACATTGAATCGAGGAAATGGACTACATTTAACCGAGGAAATGGGCAACATTGAACCGAGGAAATGGACGAAATTGATTTGAGGAAATGGACTACATTTAACGGAGGAAATGGGCGACATTGAATCTAGGAAATGGACTACATTTAACTGAAGAAATAAACGAAATTGTACGGAGGAAATGGACGACATTGAACAGAGGAAATGGGCGACATTGAACTGAAGAAATGGGCGACATTGAACCGAGAAATGGACGACATTGAACTGAGGAATGGACGATATTGAACCGATGAAATGGACGACAATGAACCGAGGAAATGGACGACATTGTACTGAGAAAATGGACTACGTTGAACCGAGGAAATGGACGACATTGAACAGAGGGAATGGGCGATATTGAACTGAGGAAATGGACGATATTGTACTGAGGAAATGGACGACATTGAAGCGAGGAAAAGTGCGACATTGAACCGAGGAAATGGACGACATTGAACCGAGGAAATGGACGACATTGAACCGATGAAATGGACGACAATGAACCGAGGTTATGGACGACATTGAACCGAGGAAATTGACGACATTGAAACGAGGGAATTGCCGGTATTGAACGGAGGAAATGGGCGACATTGAACCGAGGAAATTGGCGACATTGAACCGAGTATATGGACGACATTGAAACGAGGAAATGGGCGACATTGAACCGTGGAAATGAACGACAATGAACCGAGGAAATGGACTGCATTGATCCGAGGAAATGGACGACATTCAACCGTGGAAATGGGCGACATTGAACCGAGGAAATAGCCGACATTGAATCGAGGAAATGAACTATATTTAACCGAGGAAATGGGCGACATTGAACCGAGGAAATGGACGACATTGAACCGAGGAAATGGGCGACATTGAACCGGTGAAATGGATGAAAATGAACCAAGGAAATGGACGACCTTGAACCGAGGATATTCACGATAGTGAACCGAGGAAATGGACGGAATTGAACCGAGGAAGTGGACGATATTCAACCGAGGAAATGGCGACATTGAACCGAGTAAATGGACGACATTGATTCGAGGAATTGAACGACATTGAACCGAGGAAATGGACGACAATCAACCGAGGAAATAGACGACATTGAACCAAGGAAATATACGACATTGAACCGTGGAAATGGACGATATTGAACCAAGGAAATGGATGACAATGTACCGAGGAAATGGACGACATTGAACCGAGGAAATTCACGACATTGAACAGTGGAAATGGATGGTATTGAACCTAGGAAATGGATGACATTGAACTGAAGAAATGGGCGACATTGTACTGAGGAAATGGACGACAATCAACCGAGGAAATGGACGACATTGAACCGAGGAAATGGACGACAATCAACCGAGGAAATGGGCGACATTGAACTGAGGAAATGGACGACATTGAACCGAGTAAATGAACGAACTAAAAATAGGAAGTGGACGACATGAACCGACCAAATGGACGACATTGAACCGAGGATGTGGACGACATTGATCCCAGGAAATGGGCGACATTGAACCGAAATGGCGACATTGTCCTGAGGAAATGGACGACAATGAACGGAGGAAATGGACGACATTGAACCTAGGAAATGGACGGCAATCAACAGAGGAAATGGGAGGCGTTGACTAAAGAAATTGGCGACATTGAACCGAGGAAATGGACGACAATCAAACGATGAAATGGGCGACAATGAACTGAGGAAATGGGCGACATTGAAACGAGGAAATGGACGACATTGAACCGAGGAAATGGGCGACATTGACCCGATGAAATGGACGACAATGAACCGAGGAAATGGAAGACATTATACTGAGGAAATGGACGACATTGAACCGAGGAGATGGACGACATTGATCGGAGGAAATGATCGACATTGAACCGAGGAAAGGGGACGACATTGAATCGATGAAATGTCACATTGAACGGAGAAAATGCCGACATTGAACCGAGAAAAGACGAACATTGAACATAGGAAAACCGACGACATTGAACCGAGGAAACGGACGATTTTCAAACTAGGAAATGGGCACATTAAAATCCGAGAAAATGGACGACATTGAATGGAGGAAATAGACTACATTTAACTGAGAAATGGACGACATTGAACCGAGGAAATGGACCGACATTGGAACCGAGGAAATGAACGACATTATACCGAGGCAAAATTGGACGACATTGAACCGAGGAAAAAACGACATATGACCCGAGGAAATTGACGTAGATTAACCCAGGAAAATGGACGACATTGAACCGAGGAAATGGTGACATTGAACCGAAGACATGGTCGACATTATACTGAGGAAATTAACGACAATGAACCGAGGAGAAATGGACGACAATCAACGGGTAAATAGGACGACATTGAACTGAGGAAATGGGCGACATTGAACGAGAAATTCACGAATTGAAACCGAGGAAATGGCAATCATTGAACCGAAGGAAATGACTGAATTGAACTAAGAAATGGACGACAAGAACGAGGAAAGGATCAGAATAACCGAGGAAATGGACGACATTAAACCGAGGAAATGGACGACATTGAACGGAGAGAATGGGCGACATTGAAGCGAGGAAATGGACGACGTTATACAGAGTAAATGGACGACATTGAACCGAGGAAATGGACGACATTGAACCGAGGAAAGGGACGACATTGAAACGAGGAAATGGACGATATTGAACTAAGGAAATGGACTAGAATGAACGAGGAAATGGACGACATAGAACCGAGGAGATTCACGAGATTGACCCGAGGAAATGGACGACATTGAACCGAGGAGATTCACGAGATTGAACCGAGGAGTGGACGACAGTGAATCGGGGAAATAGACGACATTGAACCTTGGAAATGGACGGCATTGAACCGAGGAAATAGACGATATTGAAACAAGGAAATGGGTGACATTGAACCGAAGAAATGGACGACAATGAACCGAGGAAATGGAAGACATTGTACTGAGGAAATGGACGACATTGAAACGAGGAAATGGATGACATTGAACGGAGGGATTGGGTGACATTGAAACGAGGAAATGGACGACATTGTACTGAGGAAGTGGACGACATTGAACAGAGGAAATGGGCGACATTGAACCGAGGAAATGAACGACATTGAACAGAGGAAATGGACGGCATTGAACCGAGGAAATGGATGATATTCAACCGAGGAAATGGGCGAAATTAAACCGAGGAAATGGACGACATTGAATCGAGGAAATGGACTACATTTAACCGGGGAAATGGGCGACATTCAACCGAGGAAATGGACGACATTGAACCGAGGAAATGAACGACATTGAACCGAGGAAATGGACGACATTGAACCGAGGAAATAGACGACATTGAACCGAGGAAGTTGACGACGTTGAACCGAGGAAATGGACATATTGAACCGAGGAAATGGGTGACATTGAACAGAAGAAATTGGCGACATTGTACTGAGGAAATCAACGAATATGATCCGAGGACGACATTGAACCGAGGAAATGGACGACAATCATCCGCGGAAATGGGGGACATTAAATTGAGGAAATTGGCGACATTGAACCGAGGAAATGGACGACATTTAACCGTTGAAATTAACGACAATAAACCGAGGAAATGGGGGACATTGAACTGAGGAAATGGGCGACATTGAACCGAGGAAATGGACGACATTGAACCGAGGAAATAGGCAACATTGAAATGAGGAAATTGGCAATATTGAACCGAGGATATGGACGACATTGAACTGAGGAAATGGACGGCATTGAACCGATGAAATGGACGACAATGAACCAAGGAAATGGACGACATTGTACTGAGGAAATGGACGATATTGAACCGAGGAAATGGACGACATTGAACAGAGGGAATCTGCGACATTGAACCGAGGAAATGGACGACATGGTAATGAGGAAGTGGACGACATTGAACCGAGGAAATGTGCGACACTGAACCGAGGAAATGGACGACATTGAACCGAGGAAATGGACGACATTGAACCGATGAAGTGGACGACATTGAACCGAGGTTATGGACGACATTGAACCGAGGAAATTGACGACATTGAAACGAGGAAATTGACGGTATTGAACCGAGGAAATGGGTGACATTGAACCGATTAAATGTGCGACATTGAACCGAGGAAATGGACGACATTAAACCGAGGAAATGGGCGACAGTGAACCGAGGAAATGAACGACAATGAACCGAGGAAATGGACGGCATTGAACCGAGAAAATGGACGATATTCAACCGAGGAAATGGGCGACATTGAACCGAGGAAATAGCCGACATTGAATCGAGGAAATGAACTATATTTAACCGAGGAAATGGGCTACATTGAACCGAGGAAATGGACGACATTGAACAGGGAAATGAACGACATTCAACCGAGGAAATAGACGACATTCAACCGAGGATATAGACGACATTGAACCGAGGAAATGGGTGACATTGAACTGAAGAAATGGGCGACATTGTACTGAGGAAATGGAAGACAATGAACCAGAGGAAATGGACGACATTGAACCGAGGAAATGGACTATAATCAACCGAGGAAATGGGGGACAGTTAACTGAGGAAATGGGTGACACTGAACCGAGGAAATGAACGACAATCAAACGAGGAAATAGGCGACATTTAACTTAGGAAATTGCCGACACTGAATCGAGGAAATGGACAACATTGATCCGATAAAATGGACGACATTGAACCGAGGAAATGGACGACATTGAACCGAGGAAATTGACGACATTGTACAGATGATATGGACGACATTAAACCGAGGAAATGGGCTACATTGAACCGAGGAAATGGACGACATTGAACAAAGGAAATTAACGACAATCAACCGAGGAAATGGAGGACAATTCCGACCGAGGAGATGGGGGACATTGAACTGAGGAAATGGTAAAATTGAACCGAGGAAATGGCGACAATGAACCGAGGAATATGACGACATTGAACGAGGAAATGGACGAACACTGAACGAAAAAGGGCGACATTGAACCGAGGAAAAGAACGACATGAACGGAGGCAATGGACGTAAATGACACGGAGGAAATGGACGCATTGAACCGAGGAAATGCGACGACAATGAAACGAGAAATGGACGACATTGAACCGAGGGAAATGGCGACAATGAAACGGAGGAAAAGGACGACATTGAAACCGAGGAAATGGACGACAATCCCACCGAGAAATGGGCGACATTGAACTTGGAAATGCGACATTGAAATCTGAGGATATGGGACGACAATCGAACCTGAGGAGGAATAGGCGTACATTGAACGGAGGAATGGGCGACATTGAACCGAAGGAAATGGACGACATTCGAACCGAGGAAAATGGCGACAGCTGATACTGAGGAAAGGGAGACATTGAATCCGAGGAAATGAACTACATTTAACCGAGGAAATGGGCTACATTGAACCGAGGAAATGGACGACATTGAACCAAGGAAATTAACGACATTCAACCGAGGAAATAGACGACATTAAACCGAGGAAATAGACGACATTGAACCGAGGAAATGGGTGACATTGAACTGCAGAAATGGGCGACATTGTGTTGAGGAAATGGAAGACAATGAACCGAGGAAATGGACGACATTGAACCGAGGAAATGGACTATAATCAACCGAGGAAATGGGGGACAGTTAACTGAGGAAATGGGTGACACTGAACCGAGGAAATGGACGACAATCAATCGAGGAAATAGGCGACATTTAACTGAGGAAATTGGCGACATTGAATCGAGGAAATGGACAACATTGATCCGATAAAATGGACGACATTGAACCGAGGAAATGGACGACATTGAACCGAGGAAATTGACGACATTGTACAGAGGATATGGACGACATTAAACCGAGGAAATGGGCTACATTGAACCGAGGAAATGGACGACATTGAACAAAGGAAATTGACGACAATCAACCGAGGAAATGGGGGACATTGAACTGAGGAAATGGGCGACATTGAATCGAGGAAATGGACGACAATCAACCGAGGAAATAGGCAATAATGAAATGAGGAAATGGGCGATATTGCACCGAGGAAATTGACGACATTGAACCGAGGAAATGGACGACAATCATCCGAGGAAATGGTGGACATTAAACTGAGGAAATGGGCTACATTGAATCAAGGAAATGGATGACATTGAACAAGGAAATTAACGACAATCAAGAGGAAATGGGGGGGACATTGAACTGAGGAAATGGGCGACATTGAACCGAGGAAATGGACGACATTGAAACGAGGAAACTCACGACATTGAACCGAGGTAATGGGCGACATTGAACCGAGGAAATGGACGACATTGAACTGAGGAAATGGGCGACATTGAACCGAGGAAATGAACGACACTGAACAGAGAAAATGGATTATATTCAACCGATTAAATGGGCGACATTAAACCGAGGAAATGGACTACCTTTAACCGGGGAAATGGTCGACACTGAACCGAGGAAATGGACGACAATGAACCTAGGAAATGGACGGCATTGATCCGAGGAAACTGACGGCATTGAACCGAGGAAATGGACTATATTCAACCGATTAAATTGGCGATATTGAACCGAGGAAATGGCCGAAATTGAATTGAGGAAATGGACTACATTTAACCGAGGAAATGGGCGACATTGAATCTAGGAAATGGACGACATTGAACTGAAAAAATAAACTACATTGTACGGAGAAAATGGACGACATTGAACGTAGGAAATGGACGACATTGAACAGAGGAAATGTTCGACATTGAACTGAAGAAATGGGCCACATTGTACGGAGGAAATGGAAGACATTGAACCGAGGAAATGGACGAAATTGAACGTTGGAAATGGACGACATTGAATCGGAGAAATGGACGACATAACCGAGGAAAGGGGACATTGAACCAAGGAAATGGACGACAATCAACCGAGGAAATGGGGGACATTGAACTGAGGAAATGGGCGACATTGAACCGAGGAAATGCACGACATTGAACCGAGGAAATGAACGACATTGAACCGAGGAAATGAACGACATTGAACCGAGAAAATAGACGACATTGAACCGAGGAAATTGACGACATTGAACCGAGGAAATGGACGACATTGAACCGAGAAAATGGGTGACATTGAACTGAAGAAATGCGCGATATAGTACTGAGGAAATGAACGACAATGAACCGAGGAATTGGACGACATTGAACCGAGGAAATAGAGGACAATCAACCGAGGAAATGGGGGACATTGAACTGAGGAAATGGGCGACATTGAACCGAGGAAATGGACGACATTGAACCGAGGAAATGGACGACATTTAACCGAGGAAAAGTGGCGACATCAAACTGAAGAAATGGGCGACATTTAACTGAGGAAACGGATGAAAATGAACCAAGGAAATGGACGACAATGAACCGAGGAAATGGACGACATTGAACCGAGGAAATGGACGACATTGAACCGAGGAATTGGGCGACATTGAACCGAGGAAATGGACGACATTGAACCGAGGAAATGGACGGCATTAAACCGAGGAAATAGACGATATTGAACCAAGGAAATGGGAGACTTTGAACCGAGGAAGTGGACGACATTGAATCGAGGAAGTGGACTACATTTAACCGAGGAAATTGGCGACATTGAACCGAAGAAATGGACGACTTTTAATCGAGGAAATGTATACATTTAATCGAGGAAATAGGCGACATTGAATCTAGGAAATTGATGACATTGAACTGAAGAAATAGACGACATTGAACCGAAAAAATGAACGACATTGAACCGAGGAAATGGACGACATTGAACCGAGGAAATGGGCGACATTAAACTGAAGAAATGGCCGACATTGTACGGAGGAAGTGGACGACAATGAACCGAGGAAATGGACGACATTGAACAGAGGAAATGGACGACAGTTAACCGAGGAAATGGGCGACATTGAACTTAGGAAATGGGCGACATATAACGAGGAAATGGACGACAATCAACCGAGGAAATAAGCGACATTGAACTGAGGAAATGGGCGACATTGAACCGAAGAAATGGGACGATAATTAACCGAGGAAATGGGCGACATTGAACTGAGGAAATGGAAGACAATGAACCAGAGGAAATGGACGACATTGAACGAGGAAATGGACGACATTGAACCGAGGAAATGGACGACATTAACCGAGGAAATGGACGACATTGAACCGAGGAAATGGGGCGACATTGAACTGAGGAAATGGTCGACATTGAACCGAGGAAATGGAAGGCATTGACCCTGAGGAAATGGGACTATATGCAACCGATGGAAATGACGACATTGAACCGAGGAAATGGACGGACATTAACCGGCGGAAATAGGTCGACACTTAACCGAGGAAATTGGACGACATTGTACCGTGGATAATGGCGACATTGACCAGAGGTAATGGAACGGCATTGAACCGAGGAAATGGACTATATTCAACCGAATAAATGGGCGACATTAAACCGAGGAAATGGACGACATTGAATCGAGGAAAAGGACTACATTTAACGGGGGAAATGGTCGACACTAAACCGAGGAAATGGACGACATTGAACCGAGGAAATGGACGACAATGAAACGAGGAAATGGACGACATTGAACCGAGGAAATAGACGACATTGAACCGAGGAAATGGACGATATTGATCAGAGGAAATGGGTGACATTGAACAAAAGAAATTGGCGACATTGTACTGAGGAAATCAACGAATATGAACCGAGGAATTGGACGACATTGAACAGAGGAGATGGACGACTATCATCCGAGGAAATGGTTGACTTTAAACTGAGGAAATGGGCTACATTGAACCGAGGAAATAGACGACATTGAACAAAGGAAATTAACGACAATCAACCTAGGAAATGGGGGACATTGAACTGAGGAAATGGGCGACATTGAACCGAGGAAATGGACGACAATCAACCGAGGAAATAGGCAACATTGAAAAGAGGAAATGGGCGATATTAAACCGAGGAAATGGACGACATTGAACCGAGGAAATGGACGACAATCATCCGAGGAAATGGTGGACACTAAACTGAGGAAATGGGCGACATTGAACCGAGGAAGTGGACGAGATTGAACCGAGGAAATGAAAGACAATGAACCAAGGAAATGGACGACATTGAAACGAGGAAATTCACGACATTGACCCGAGGTAATGGGGAACATTGAACCGAGGAAATGGACGACATTGAACCGAGGAAATGGGCGACATTGAACTGAGGAAATGAACGACATTGAACAGAGGAAATGGAAGGCATTGACCCGAGGAAATGGACTATATTCAACCGATTAAATGGGCGACATTAAACCGAGGAAATGGACTACATTTAACCGGCGAAATGGTCGACACTGAACCGAGGAAATGGACGACATTGAACAGAGGAAATGGACGACATTGAACCGAGGATATAGACGACATTGAACCGAGGAAACTGACGACATTGAACCGAGGAAATGGACGATACTGAACCGAGGAAATGGGTGACATTGAACAGAAGAAATCGGCGACATTGTACTGAGGAAATCAACGAATATGAACCGAGGAATTGGCCGAAATTGAACCGAGGAAATGGACGACAATCATCCGAGGATATGGGGGACATTAAACTGAGGAAATGGGCTACATTTAACAGAGGAAATAGACGACGTTGAACAAAGGAAATTAACGACAATCAACCTAGGAAATGGGGGACATTGAACTGAGGAAATGGGCGACATTGAACCGAGGAAATGGACGACAATCAACCGAGGAAATAGCCTACATTGAAATGAGGAAATGGGCGATATTGAACCGAGGAAATGGACGACATTGAACCGAGGAAATGGACGACAATCATCCGAGGAAATGGTGGACATTAAACTGTGGAAATGGGCTACATTGAACCAAGGAAATGGATGACACTGAACAAAGGAAATTAACGACAATGAACCGAGAAAATGGGGGACATTGAAGTGAGGAAATGGGCTACATTGAACCGAGGAAATGGACGACATTGAACCGAGGAAATGAAAGACAATGAACCAAGGAAATGGACGACATTGAACCGAGGATATAGACGACATTGAACCGAGGAAACTGACGACATTGAACCGAGGAAATGGACGATACTGAACCGAGGAAATGGGTGACATTGAACAGAAGAAATCGGCGACATTGTACTGAGGAAATCAACGAATATGAACCGAGGAATTGGCCGAAATTGAACCGAGGAAATGGACGACAATCATCCGAGGATATGGGGGACATTAAACTGTGGAAATGGGCTACATTGAACCAAGGAAATGGATGACATTGAACAAAGGAAATTAACGACAATGAACCGAGAAAATGGGGGACATTGACGTGAGGAAATGGGCTACATTGAACCGAGGAAATGGACGACATTGAACCGAGGAAATGAACGAAATTGAACCGAGAAAATGGACGACATTGACCCGAGGAAATAGACGACATTGAACAGAGGAGACTGACGACATTGAACCGAGGAAATGGACGATATTGAACTGAGGAAATGGGTAACATTGAACAGAAGGAATCGGCGACATTGAAGAAAGGAAATTAACGACAATCAACCGAGGAATTGGACGACATTGAACCGAGGAAATGGACGACAATCATCCGAGGAAATGGTGGACACTAAACTGAGGAAATGGGCTACATTGAAACGAGGAAATGGACGACATTGAACAAAGGAAATTAACGATAATCAACCGAGGAAATGGGGGACATTGAACTGAGGAAATGGGCTACAATGAACCGAGGAAATGGACGACATTGAACAAAGGAAATTAACGACAATCAACCGAGGAAATGGAGGACATTGAACTGAGGAAATGGGCGACATTGAACCGAGGAAATGGACGACATTGAAACGAGGAAATTCACGACATTGAACCGAACTAACGGGCGACATTGAACCGAGGAAATGGACGACATTGAACCGAGGAAATGGGCGACATTGAACCGAGGAAATGAACGACATTGAACAGAGGAAATGGACGGCATTGAACCGAGGAAATGGACTATATTCAACCGAATAAATGGGCGACATTAAACCGAGGAAATGGACGACATTGAATCGAGGAAAAGGACTACATTTAACGGGGGAAATGGTCGACACTAAACCGAGGAAATGGACGACATTGAACCGAGGAAATGGACGACAATGAAACGAGGAAATGGACGACATTGAACCGAGGAAATAGAGGACATTGAACCGAGGAAACTGACGACATCGAACCGAGGAAATGGACGATATTGATCAGAGGAAATGGGTGACATTGAACAGAAGAAATTGGCGATATTGTACTGAGGAAATCAACGAATATGAACCGAGGAATTGGACGACATTGAACAGAGGAAATGGACGACTATCATCCGAGGAAATGGTTGACTTTAAACTGAGGAAATGGGCTACATTGAACCGAGGAAATAGACGACATTGAACAAAGGAAATTAACGACAATCAACCTAGGAAATGGGGGACATTGAACTGAGGAAATGGGCGACATTGAACCGAGGAAATGGACGACAATCAACCGAGGAAATAGGTAACATTGAAATGAGGAAATGGGCGATATTAAACCGAGGAAATGGACGACATTGAACCGAGGAAATGGACGACAATCATCCGAGGAAATGGTGGACACTAAACTGAGGAAATGGGCTACATTGAAACGAGGAAATGGACGACATTGAACAAAGGAAATTAACGATAATCAACCGAGGAAATGGGGGACATTGAACTGAGGAAATGGGCGACATTGAACCGAGGAAGTGGACGACATTGAACCGAGGAAATGAAAGACAATGAACCAAGGATATGGACGACATTGAAACGAGGAAATTCACGACATTGACCCGAGGTAATGGGGAACATTGAACCGAGGAAATGAACGACATTGAACCGAGGAAATGGGCGACATTGAACTGAGGAAATGAACGACATTGAACAGACGAAATGGACGGCATTGACCCGAGGAAATGGACTATATTCAACCGATTAAATGGGCGACATTAAACCGAGGAAATGGACTACATTTAACCGGCGAAATGGTCGACACTGAACCGAGGAAATGGACGACATTGAACAGAGGAAATGGACGACATTGAACCGAGGATATAGACGACATTGAACCGAGGAAACTGACGACATTGAACCGAGGAAATGGACGATACTGAACCGAGGAAATGGGTGACATTGAACAGAAGAAATCGGCGACATTGTACTGAGGAAATCAACGAATATGAACCGAGGAATTGGCCGAAATTGAACCGAGGAAATGGACGACAATCATTCCGAGGATATGGGGGACATTAAACTGAGGAAATGGGCTACATTTAACAGAGGAAATAGACGACATTGAACAAAGGAAATTAACGACAATCAACCTAGGAAATGGGGGACATTGAACTGAGGAAATGGGCGACATTGAACCGAGGAAATGGACGACAATCAACCGAGGAAATAGCCTACATTGAAATGAGGAAATGGGCGATATTGAACCGAGGAAATGGACGACATTGAACCGAGGAAATGGACGACAATCATCCGAGGAAATGGTGGACATTAAACTGTGGAAATGGGCTACATTGAACCAAGGAAATGGATGACATTGAACAAAGGAAATTAACGACAATGAACCGAGAAAATGGGGGACATTGAAGTGAGGAAATGGGCTACATTGAACCGAGGAAATGGACGACATTGAACCGAGGAAATGAAAGACAATGAACCAAGGAAATGGACGACATTGAAACGAGGAAATTCACGACATTGAACCGAGGTAATGGGCGACATTGAACCGAGGAAATGGGAGACATTGAACCGAGGAAATGAACGACATTGAACAGAGGAAATGGACGGCATTGAACCGAGGAAATGGACTATATTTAACCGATTAAAGGGCGACATTAAACCGAGGAAACGGACTACATTTAACCGGGGACATGGTCGACACTGAACCGAGGAAATGGACGACATTGAACCGAGGAAATGAACGACATTGAACCGAGAAAATGGACGACATTGACCCGAGGAAATAGACGACATTGAACAGAGGAGACTGACGACATTGAACCGAGGAAATGGACGATATTGAACAAAGGAAATTAACGACAATCATCCGAGGAAATGGAGGACATTGAACTGAGGAAATGGGCGACATTGAACCGAGGAAATGGACGACAATCAACCGAGGAAATGAAAGACAGTGAACCAAGTAAATGGACGACATTGAAACGAGGAAATTCACGACATTGAACCGAACTAACGGGCGACATTGAACCGAGGAAATGGACGACATTGAACGGAGGAAATGGGCGACATTGAGCCGAGGAAATGAACGACATTGAACAGAGGAAATGGACGGCATTGAACCGAGGATATGGACTACATTCAACCGATTAAATGGGCGACATTAAACCGAGGAAATGGACTACATTTAACCGGGGAAATGGTCGACAATGAACCGAGGAAATGGACGATATTGAACCGATGAAATGGACGATATTGACCCGAGGAAATAGACGACATTAAACCGAGGAAACTGACGACATTGAACCGAGGAAATGGACGATATTGAACCGAGGAAGTGGGTGACATTGAACAGAAGAAATCGGCGACATTGTACTGAGGAAATCAACGAATATGAACCGAGGAATTGGACGACACTGAATCGAGGAAATGGACGATAATCATCCGAGGAAATGGGGGACATTAAACTGAGGAAATGGTCTACATTGAACCGAGGAAATGGACGACATTGAACAAAGGAAATTAACGACAATCAACCGATGAAATGGGGGACATTGAACTGAGGAAATGGGCGACATTGAACCGAGGAAATGGACGACAATCAACCGAGGAAATAGGCAACATTGAAATGAGGAAATGGGCGATATTGAACCGAGGAAATGGACGACATTGAACCGAGGAAATTGACGACAATCATCCGATGAAATGGTGGACATTAGACTGAGGAAATGGGCTACATTGAACCAAGGAAATGGATGACATTGAACAAAGGAAATTAACGATAATCAACCGAGGAAATGGGGGACATTGAACTGAGGAAATGGGCGACATTGAACCGAGGAAATGGACGACATTGACCGAGGAAAAGGGCGATATTGAATCGAGAAAATGGACGACATTGTTCTGAGGAAATGGACGACATTGAACCGTGAAATGGACGACATTGAAACGAGGAAATTCACGACATTGAACCGAGGTAATGGGCGACATTGAATCGAGGAAATGGGCGACATTGAACCGAGGAAATGGGCGACATTGAACCGAGGAAATGAACGGCATTGAACCGAGGAAATGGACTATATTCAACCGATTAAATGGGCGACATTAAACCGAGGAAATGGACTACATTTAACCAGGGAAATTGTCGACACTGAACCGAGGAAATGGACGACATTGAACCGAGGAAATGGACGACATTGAACAGAGGAAATGGACGACATTAAACCGAGGAAACTGACGACATTGAACCGAGGAAATGGACGATATTGAACCGAGGAAATGGGTGACATTGAACAGAAGAAATTGGCGACATTGTACTGAGGAAATCAACGAATATGAACCGATGAATTGGACGACATTGAACCGAGGAAATGGACGACAATCATCCGAGGAAATGGGGGACATTAAACTGAGGAAATGGGCTACATTGAACCGAGGAAATGGACGACATTGAACAAAGGAAATTAACGACAATCAACCGAGGAAATGGGGGACATTGAAATGAGGAAATGGGCGACATTGAACCGAGGAAATGGACGACAATCAACCGAGGAAATAGGCAACATTGAAATGAGGAAATGGGCGATATTGAACCGAGGAAATGGACGACATTGAACTGAGGAAATGGACGATATTGAACCGATGAAATGGACGACAATGAACCGAGGAAATGGACGACATTGTACTGAGGAAATGGACGACATTGAACTGAGGAAATGGAGGACATTGAACAGAGGGAATGGTCGACATTGAACCGAGGAAATGGACGATATTGTACTGAGGAAATGGACGACATTGAAGCGAGGAAAAGTGCGACATTGAAGCGAGGAAATGGACGACATTGAACCGAGGAAATGGACGACATTGAACCGATGAAATGGACGACAATGAACCGAGGTTATGGACGACATTGAACAGAGGAAATTGACGACATAAAACGAGGGAATTGCCGGTATTGAACCGAGGAAATGGGCGACATTGAACCGAGGAAATTGGCGACATTGAACCGAGGAAATGGACGACATTGATTAGAGGAAATGGGCGACATTGACCCGAGGAAATGAACGACAATGAACCGAGGAAATGGACGGCATTGATCCGAGGAAATGGACGACATTCAACTGAGGAAATGGGCGACATTGAACCGAGGAAATAGCCGACATTGAATCGAGGAAATGAACTATGTTTAACCGAGGAATTGGGCGACATTGAACCGAGGAAATGGACGACATTGAACCAAGGAAATTAACGATATTCAACCGAGGAAATAGACGACATTAAACCGAGGAAATAGACGACATTGAACCGAGGAAATGGGTGACATTGAACTGAAGAAATGGGCGACATTGTACTGAGGAAATGGAAGACAATGAACCGAGGAAATGGACGACATTAAACCGAGGAAATGGACTGTAATCAACCGAGGAAATGGGGGACAGTTAACTGAGGAAATGGGTGACACTGAACCGAAGAAATGGACGACAATCAAACGAGGAAATAGGCGACATTTAACTGAGGAAATTGGCGACATTGAATCGAGGAAATGGACAACATTGATCCGAGGAAATGGACGACATTGAACCGAGGAAATGGACGACATTGAACCGAGGAAATTGACGACATGTACTGAGGATATGGACGACATTGAACAGAGGAAATGGGCTACATTGAACAGAGGAAATGGACGACAATCAACCGAGGAAATGGGCAACATTGAAATGAGGAAATGGGCGATATTGAACCGAGGAAATGGACGACATTGAACTGAGGAAATGGACGACTATCATCCGAGGAAATGGATGACATTAAATGAGGAAATGGGCTACATTGAACCAAGGAAATGGATGACATTGAACAAAGGAAATTAACGACAATCAACCGAGGAAATGGGGGACATTGAAATGAGGAAATGGGCGACATTGAACCGAGGAAATGGACGACATTGAAGTGAGGAAATTCACGACATTGAACCGAGGTAATGGGCGACATTGAACCGAGGAAATGAACGACACTGAATTGAGGAAATGGACTATATTCAACCGATTAATTGGGCGACATTAAACCGAGGAAATGGACTACATTTAACCGGGGAAATGGTCGACACTGAACCGAGGAAATGGACGACACTGAACCGAGGAAATGGACGACATTCAACCGAGGAAACTGACGACATTGAACCGAGGAAATGGACGATATTGAACCGAGGAAATGGGTGACATTGAACGGAAGAAATTGGCGACATTGTACTGAGGAAGTCAACGAATATGAACCACGGAATTGGACGACATTGAACCGAGGAAATGGACGACAATCATCCGAGGAAATGGGGGATATTAAACTGAGGAAATGGGCTACATTGAACCGAGGAAATGGACGATATTGAACAAAGGAAATTAACAAAAATCAACCGAGGATATGGGGGACATTGAACTGAGGAAATGGGCGACATTGAACCGAGGAAATGGACGACATTGAACCGAGGAAATGGACGACATTGAACCAAGGAAATGGACGACAATCATCCGAGGAAATGTGGGACATTAAACTGAGGAAATGGGCTACATTGAACCGAGGAAATGTACGACATTGAACAAAGGAAATTAACGACAATCAACCGAGGAAATGGGCGACATTGAACCGAGGAAATGGGGGACATTGAAATGAGGAAATGGGCGACGTTGAACCGAGGAAATGGACGACATTGAAACGAGGAAATTCACGACATTGAACCGAGGTAATGGGCGACATTGAACCGAGGAAATGGACGACATTGAACCGAGGAAATGGGCGACATTGAACCGAGGAAATGAACGATATTAAACAGAGGATATGGACGGCATTGAACCGAGGAAATGGGCTATATTCAACCGATTAAATGGGCGACATTAAACCGAGGAAATGGACTACATTTAACCGGGGAAATGGTCGACAGTGAACCGAGGAAATGGACGACATTGAACCGAGGAAATGAACGACATTGAACCGAGGATATGGACGACATTGAAACGAGGAAATAGACGACATTGATCCGAGGAAACTGACGGTATTGAACCGAGGAAATGGACGATATTGAACCGAGGAAATGGGTGACATTGAACAGAAAAAATCGGCGACATTGTACTGAGGAAATCATCGAATATGAACCGAGGAATTGGACGACATTGAACCGAGGAAATGGGCGACAATCATCCGAGGAAATGGGGGATATTAAACTGAGGAAATGGGCTACATTGAAACGAGGAAATGGACGACATTGAACAGAGGAAATTAACGACAATCAACCGGGGAAATGGGGGACATTGAACTGAAGAAATGGGCGACAATGAACCGAGGAAATGGACGACATTGAACAAAGGAAATTAACGAAAATCAACCGAGGAAATGGGGACATTGAACTGAGGAAACGGGCGACATTGAACCGAGGAAATGGACGACAATCAACCGAGGAAATAGGCTACATTGAAATGAGGAAATGGGCGATATTGAACCGAGGAAATGGACGACATTGAACCGAGGAAATGGACGACAATCATCCGAGGAAATGGTGTACATTAAACTGAGGAAATGGGCCACATTGAACCAAGGAAATGGATGACATTAAACAAAGGAAATTAACGACAATCAACCGAGGAAATGGGGGACATTGAACTGAGGAAATGGGCGACATTGAACCGAGGAAATGGACGACATTGAACCGAGGAAATGAAAGACAATAAACTAAGGAAATGGACGACATTAAAACGAGTAAATTTACAACATTGAACCGAGGTAATGGGCGACATTGAACCGAGGAAATGGACGACATTGAACCGAGGAAATTGGCGAAATTGAACCCAGTAAATGAACGACATTGAACAGAGGAAATGGACGTCATTGAACCGAGGAAATGGACTATATTCAACCGATTAAATGCCCGACATTAAACGGAGGAAATGGACTATATTTAACCGGGGAAATGGTCGACACTGAACCGAGGAAATGGACGACATTGAACCGAGGAAATGAACGATATTGAATCGAGGAAATGAACGACATTGACCCGAGGAAATAGACGACATTAAACCGAGGAAACTGACGACATTGAACCGAGGAAATGGACGATATTGAACCGAGGAAATGGGTGACATTGAACAGAAGAAATCGGCGACATTGTACTGAGGAAATCAACGAATATGAACCGAGGAATTGGAAGACATTGAACCGAGGAAATGGACGACCATAATCTGAGGAAATGGGGGGACATTAAACTGAGGAAATGGGCTACATTGAACCGAGGAAATGGACGACATTGAACAAAGGAAATTAACGACAATCAACCGATGAAATGGGGGACATTGACCTGAGGAAATGGGCGACATTGAACCGAGGAAATGGACGACAATCAACCGAGGAAATAGGCAACATTGAAATGAGGAAATGGGCGATATTGAACCGAGGAAATGGACGACATTGAACCGATGAAATTGACGACAATCATCCGAGGAAATGGTGGACATTAAACTGAGGAAATGGGCTACATTGACCAAAGGAAATGGATGACATTGAACAAAGGAAATTAACGACAATCAACCGAGGAAATGGGGGACATTGAACTGAGGAAATGGGCGACATTGAACCGAGGAAATGGACGACATTGAACCGAGGAAATGAAATACAATGAACCAAGGAAATGGACGACATTGAAACGAGGAAATTAACGACATTGAACAGAGGTAATGGGCGACATTGAACCGAGGAAATGGACGACATTGATACGAGGAAATGGGCGACATTGTACCGAGGATATGAACGACATTGAACAGAGGAAATGGACGGCATTGAACCGAGGAAATGGACTACTTTCAACCGATTAAATGGGCGACATTAAACCGAGGAAATGGACTACATTTAACCGGGGAAATGGTCGACACTGAACCGAGGAAATGGACGACATTGAACCGAGGAAATGAACGACATTGAACCGAGGAAATGAACGACATTGACCCGAGGAAATAGACGACATTGAACCGAGGAAACTGACGACATTGAACCGAGGAAATGGACGATATTGAACCGAGGAAATGGGTGACATTGAACAGAAGAAATCGGCGACATTGTACTGAGGAAATCAACGAATATGAACCGAGGAATTGGAAGACACTGAACCGAAGAAATGGACGACAATAATCCGAGGAAATGGGGGACATTAAACTGAGGAAATGGGCTACATTGAACCGAGGAAATGGACGACATTGAACAATGGAAATTAACGACAATCAACCGAGGAAATGGGGGACATTGAACTGAGGAAATGGGCGACATTGAACCGAGGAAATGGGCGACAATCAACCGAGGAAATAGGCAACATTGAAATGAGGAAATGGGCGATATTGAACCGAGGAAATGGACGACATTGAACCGAGGAAATTGACGACAATCATCCGAGGAAATGGTGGACATTAAACTGAGGAAATGGGCTACATTGACCAAAGGAAATGGATGACATTGAACAAAGGAAATTAACGACAATCAACCGAGGAAATGGGGGACATTGAACTGAGGAAATGGGCGACATTGAACCGAGGAAATGGACGACATTGAACCGAGGAAATGAAAGACAATGAACCAAGGAAATGGACGACATTGAAACGAGGAAATTCACGACATTGAACCGAGGTAATGGGCGACATTGAACCGAGGAAATGGACGACATTGATCCGAGGAAATGGGCGACATTGTACCGAGGATATGAACGACATTGAACAGAGGAAATGGACGGCATTGAACCGAGGAAATGGACTATATTCAACCGATTAAATGGGCGACATTAAACCGAGGAAATGGACTACATTTAACCGGGGAAATGGTCGACACTGAACCGAGGAAATGGACGACATTGAACCGAGGAAATGGACGACATTGAACCGAGGAAATGGACGACATTGACCCGAGGAAATAGACG
Organism: Panulirus ornatus; assembly: GCF_036320965.1. Lineage (NCBI taxonomy): Eukaryota > Metazoa > Arthropoda > Malacostraca > Decapoda > Palinuridae > Panulirus > Panulirus ornatus. The sequence goes on from NC_092284.1 coordinate 10,718,998, forward strand.
ACATTGAACCGAGGAAACTGACGACATTGAACTGAGGAAATGGACGATATTGAACCGAGGAAATGGGTGACATTGAACAGAAGAAATCGGTGACATTGTACTGAGGAAATCAACGAATATGAACCGAGGAATTGGAAGACATTGAACCGAGGAAATGGACGACAATCATCCGAGGAAATGGGGGACATTAAACTGAGGAAATGGGCTACATTGAAACGAGGAAATGGACGATATTGAACAAAGGAAATTAACGACAATCAACCGAGGAAATGGAAGATATTGAACAAAGGAAATTAACGACATTCAACCGAGGAAATGGGGGACATTGAACTGAGGAAATGGGCGACATTGAACCGAGGAAATGGACGACATTGAAGCGAGGAAATTCACGACATTGAACCGAGGTAATGGGCGACATTGAACCGAGGAAATGGACGACATTGAACCGAGGTATGGGCGTCATTGAACCGAGGGAATGGACGACATTGAACCGAGGAAATGGGCGACATTGTACAGAGGATATGAACGACATTGAACAGAGGAAATGGACGGCATTGAACCGAGGAAATGGACTATATTCAACCGATTAAATGGGCGACATTAAACCGAGGAAATGGACTACATTTAACCGCGGAAATGGTCGACACTGAACCGAGGAAATGGACGACATTGAACAGAGGAAATGGACGACATTGAACAGAGGAAATGGACGACTTTGAACCGAGGAAATTGACGACATTGAACCGAGGAAATGGACGATATTGAACCGAGGAAATGGTGACATTGAATAGAAGATATTGGTGACATTGTACTGAGGAAATCAACGAATATGAACCGATGAATTGGACGACATTGAACCGAGGAAATGGACGACAATCATCCGAGGAAATAGGGGACATTAAACTGAGGAAATGGGCTACACTGAACCGAGGAAATGGACGACATTGAACAAAGGAAATTTACGACAATCAAATGAGGAGATGGGGGACATTGAAATGAGGAAATGGGCGACATTGAACCGAGGAAATGGACGACAATCAACCAAGGAAATAGGCAACAATGAAATGAGGAAATGGGCGATATTGAACCGAGGAAATGGACGATATTGACCTGAGGAAATGGACGGCATTGAACCGAGGAAATGGACTATATTCAACCGATTAAATGGACGACATTGAACCGAGGAAATGGACTATATTCAACCGATTAAATGGACGACATTGAACCGAGGAAATGGACGACATTGAACAGAGGAAATGGAGGACTTAAACCGAGGAAACTGACGACATCGAACCGAGGAAATGGACGATATTGAACCGAGGAAATGGGTGACATTGAACAGAAGAAATTGGCGACATTGTACTGAGGAAATCAACGAATATGAACCGATGAATTGGACGACATTGAACCGAGGAAATGGGCGACATTGAACCGAGGAAATGAACGACATTAAACAGAGGAAATGGACGGCATTGAATCGAGGAAATGGGCTATACTCAACCGATTAAATGGGCGACATTAAACCGAGGAAATGGACTACATTTAACCGGGGAAATGGTCGACAGTTAACCGAGGAAATGGACGACATTGAACCGAGGAAATGAACGACATTGAACCGAGGTTATGGACGACATTGAACAGAGGAAATTGACGACATTGAAACGAAGGAATTGCTGGTATTGAACCGAGGAAATGGGAGACATTGAACCGAGGAAATTGGCGACATTGAACCGAGGAAATAGACGACATTGAAACGAGGAAATGGGCGACATTGAACCGAGGAAATGAACGACAATGCACCGAGGAAATGGACGGCATTGATCCGGGGAAATGGACGACATTCAACCGAGGAAATGTGCGACATTGAACCGAGGAAATAGTCGACATTGAATCGAGGAAATGAACTATATTTAACCGAGGAAATGGGCTACATTGAACCGAGGAAATGGACGACATTGAACCAAGGAAATTAACGACATTCAACCGAGGAAATAGACGACATTAAACCGAGGAAATAGACGACATTGAACCGAGGAAATGGGTGATATTGAACTGAAGAAATGGGCGATATTGTACTGAGGAAATGGAAGACAATGAACCGAGGAAATGGACGACATTGAACCGAGGAAATGGACTATAATCAACCGAGGAAATGGGGGACAGTAAACTGAGGAAATGGGTGACACTGAACCGAGGAAATGGACGACAATCAAACGAGGAAATAGGCGACATTTAACTGAGGAAATTGGCGACATTGAATCGAGGAAATGGACAACATTGATCCGAGGAAATGGACGACATTGAACTAAGGAAATGGACGACATTGAACCGAGGAAATTGACGACATGTACTGAGGATATGGACGACATTGAACCGAGGAAATGGGCTACATTGAACAGAGGAAATGGACGGCATTGAACCGAGGAAATGGACTATATTCAACCGATTAAATGGGCGACATTAAACCGAGGAAATGTACTACATTTAACCGGGGAAATGGTCGACACTGAACCGAGGAAATGGACGACACTGAACCGAGGAAATGGACGACATTGAACCGAGGAAACTGACGACATTGAACCGAGGAAATGGACGATATTGAACCGAAGAAATGGGTGACATTGAACAGAAGAAATTGGCGACATTGTACTGAGGAAATCAACGAATATGAACCACAGAATTGGACGACATTGACCCGAGGAAATGGACGACAATCATCCGAGGAAATGGGGGGACATTAAACTGAGGAAATGGGCTACATTGAACCGAGGAAATGGACGATATTGAACAAAGGAAATTAACGACAATCATCCGAGGAAATGGGGGATATTGAACTGAGGAAATGGGCGACATGGAACCGAGGAAATGGACGACATTGAACCGAGGAAATGGACGACAATCATCCGAGGAAATGGGGGATATTAAACTGAGGAAATGGGCTACATTGAACCGAGGAAATGTACGACATTGAACAAAGGAAATTAACGACAATCAACCGAGGAAATGGGCGACATTGAACCGAGGAAATGGGGGACATTGAACTGAGGAAATGGGCGACGTTGAACCGAGGAAATGGACGACATTGAAACGAGGAAATTCACGACATTGAACCGAGGTAATGGGCGACATTGAACCGAGGAAATGGACGACATTGAATCGAAGAAATGGGCGACATTGAACCGAGGAAATGAACGACATTAAACAGAGGATATGGACGGCATTGAGCCGAGGAAATGGGCTATATTCAACCGATTAAATGGGCGACATTAAACCGAGGAAATGGACTACATTTAACCGGGGAAATGGTCGACAGTGAACTGAGGAAATGGACGACATTGAACCGAGGAAATGAACGACATTGAACCGAGGATATGGACGACATTGAAACGAGGAAATAGACGACATTGATCCGAGGAAACTGACGACATTGAATCGAGGAAATGGACGATATTGAACCGAGGAAATGGGCGACAATCATCCGAGGAAATGGGGGACATTAAATTGAGGAAATGGGCTACATTGAAACGAGGAAATGGACGACATTGAACAGAGGAAATTAACGACAATCAACCGGGGAAATGGGGACATTGAAATGAGGAAATGGGCGACATTGAACCGAGGAAATGGACGACATTGAACAAAGGAAATTAACGACAATCAACCGAGGAAATGGGGACATTGAACTGAGGAAACGGGCGACATTGAACCGAGGAAATGGACGACAATCAACCGAGGAATTAGGCTACATTGAAATGAGGAAATGGGCGATATTGAACCGAGGAAATGGACGACATTGAACCGAGGAAATGGACGACAATCATCCGAGGAAATGGTGTACATTAAACTGAGGAAATGGGCTACATTGAACCAAGGAAATGAATGACATTGAACAAAGGAAATTAACGACAATCAACCGAGGAAATGGGGGACATTGAACTGAGGAAATGGGCGACATTGAACCGAGGAAATGGACGACATTGAACCGAGGAAATGAAAGACAATAAACTAAGGAAATGGACGACATTAAAACGAGGAAATTTACAACATTGAACCGAGGTAATGGGCGACATTGAACCGAGGAAATGGACGACATTGAACAGAGGAAATTAACGACAATCAACCGGGGAAATGGGGGACATTGAACTGAGGAAATGGGCGACATTGAACCGAGGAAATGGACGACATTGAACAAAGGAAATTAACGACAATCAACCGAGGAAATGGGGACATTGAACTGAGGAAACGGGCGACATTGAACCGAGGAAATGGACGACATTCACCCGAGGAAATAGGCTACATTGAAATGAGGAAATGGGCGATATTGAACCGAGGAAATGGACGACATTGAACCGAGGAAATGGACGACAATCATTCGAGGAAATGGTGTACATTAAACTGAGGAAATGGGCTACATTGAACCAAGGAAATGAATGACATTGAACAAAGGAAATTAACGACAATCAACCGAGGAAATGGGGGACATTGAACTGAGGAAATGGGCGACATTGAACCGAGGAAATGGACGACATTGAACCGAGGAAATGAAAGACAATAAACTAAGGAAATGGACGACATTAAAACGAGGAAATTTACAACATTGAACCGAGGTAATGGGCGACATTGAACCGAGGAAATGGACGACATTGAAACGAGGAAATTGGCAACATTGAACCCAGTAAATGAACGACATTGAACTGAGGAAATGGACGGCATTGAACCGAGGAAATGGACTATATTCAACCGATTAAATGCCCGATATAAAACGGAGGAAATGGACTACATTTAACCGGGGAAATGGTCGACACTGAACCGAGGAAATGGACGACATTGAACCGAGGAAATGAACGACATTGAACCGAGGAAATGAACGACATTGACCCGAGGAAATAGACGACATTGAACCGAGGAAACTGACGACATTGAACCGAGGAAATGGACGATATTGAACCGAGGAAATGGGTGACATTGAACAGAAGAAATCGGCGACATTGTACTGAGGAAATCAACGAATATGAACCGAGGAATTGGAAGACATTGAACCGAGGAAATGGACGACAATAATCCGAGGAAATGGGGGACATTAAACTGAGGAAAGGGGCTACATTGAACCGAGGAAATGGACGACATTGAACAAAGGAAATTAACGACAATCAACCGAGGAAATGGGGGACATTGAACTGAGGAAATGGGCGACATTGAACCGAGGAAATGGACGACAATCAACCGAGGAAATAGGGAACATTGACATGAGGAAATGGGCGATATTGAACCGAGGAAATGGACGACATTGAACCGAGGAAATGGACGACAATCATCCGAGGAAATGGTGGACATTAAACTGAGGAAATGGGCTACATTGACCAAAGGAAATGGATGACATTGAACAAAGGAAATTAACGACAATCAACCGAGGAAATGGGGGACATTGAACTGAGGAAATGGGCGACATTGAACCGAGGAAATGGATGACATTGAACCGAGGAAATGAAATACAATGAACCAAGGAAATGGACGACATTGAAACGAGGAAATTAACGACATTGAACAGAGTTAATGGGCGACATTGAACCGAGAAAATGGACGACATTGATCCGAGGAAATGGGCGACATTGTACCGAGGATATGAACGACATTGAACAGAGGAAATGGACGGCATTGAACCGAGGAAATGGACGATATTCATCCGATTAAATGGGCGACATTAAACCGAGGAAATGGACTACATTTAACCGGGGAAATGGTCGACACTGAACCGAGGAAATGGACGACATTGAACAGAGGAAATGGACGACATTGAACCGAGGAAATGGACGACATTGAACCGAGGAAACTGACGACATTGAACCGAGGGAATGGACGATATTGAACCGAGGAAATGGTGACATTGAATAGAAGAAATTGGTGACATTGTACTGAGGAAATCAACGAATATGAACCGAGGAATTGGACGACATTGAACCGAGGAAATGGACGAGAATCATCCGAGGAAATGGGGGACATTAAACTGAGGAAATGGGCTACATTGAACCGAGGAAATGGACGACATTGAACAAAGGAAATTAACGACAATCAACCGAGGAAATGGGGGACATTGAGCTGAGGAAATGGACGACATTGAACCGAAGAAATGGACGACAATCAACCGAGGAAATAGGCAACATTGAAATGAGGAAATGGGCGATATTGAACCGAGGAAATGGACGACAATCATTCGAGGAAATGGTGTACATTAAACTGAGGAAATGGGCTACATTGAACCAAGGAAATGGATGACATTGAACAAAGGAAATTAACGACAATCAACCGAGGAAATGGGGGACATTGAACTGAGGAAATGGGCGACATTGAACCGAGGAAATGGACGACATTGAACCGAGGAAATGAAAGACAATAAACTAAGGAAATGGACGACATTAAAACGAGGAAATTTACAACATTGAACCGAGGTAATGGGCGACATTGAACCGAGGAAATGGAAGACATTGAAACGAGGAAATTGGCAACATTGAACCCAGTAAATGAACGACATTGAACTGAGGAAATGGACGGCATTGAACCGAGGAAATGGACTATATTCAACCGATTAAATGCCCGATATAAAACGGAGGAAATGGACTACATTTAACCGGGGAAATGGTCGACACTGAACCGAGGAAATGGACGACATTGAACCGAGGAAATGAACGACATTGAGCCGAGGAAATGGACGACATTGACCCCAGGAAATAGACGACATTGAACCGAGGAAACTGACGACATTGAACCGAGGAAATGGACGATATTGAACCGAGGAAATGGGTGACATTGAACAGAAGAAATCGGCGACATTGTACTGAGGAAATCAACGAATATGAACCGAGGAATTGGAAGACATTGAACCGAGGAAATGGACGACAATCATCCGAGGAAATGATGGATATTAAACTGAAGAAATGGGCTACATTGAACCGAGGAAATGGACGACATTGAACAGAGGAAATTAACGACAATCAACCGAGGAAATGGGGGACATTGAACTGAGGAAATGGGCGACATTGAAGCGAAGAAATGGACGACAATCAACCGAGGAAATAGGCAACATTGAAATGAGGAAATGGGCGATATTGAACCGAGGAAATGGACGACATTGAACCGAGGAAATTGACGACAATCATCCGAGGAAATGGTGGACATTAAACTGAGGAAATGGGCTACATTGAACCAAGGAAATGGATGACATTGAACAAAGGAAATTAACGACAATCAACCGATTAAATGGGGGACATTGAACTGAGGAAATGGGCGACATTGAACCGAGGAAATTAACGACATTGAACCGAGGTACTGGGCGACATTGAACCGAGGAAATTGACGACATTGAACCGAGGAAATGGGCGACATTGTACCGAGGATAGGAACGACATTGAACAGAGGAAATGGACGGCATTGAACCGAGGAAATGGACTATATTCATCCGATTAAATGGGCGACATTAAACCGAGGAAATGGACTACATTTAACCGGGGAAATGGTCGACACTGAACCGAGGAAATGGACGACATTGAACAAAGGAAATGGACGACATTGAACCGAGGAAATGGACGACATTGAACCGAGGAAACTGACGACATTGAACCGAGGAAATGGACGATATTGAACCGAGGAAATGGTGACATTGAATAGAAGAAATTGGTGACATTGTACTGAGGAAATCAACGAATATGAACCGATGAATTGGACTACATTGAACTGAGGAAATGGACGACAATCATCCAAGGAAATGGGGGACATTAAACTGAGGAAATGGGCTACATTGAACCGAGGAAATGGACGACATTGAACAAAGGAAATTAACGACAATCAACCGAGGAAATGGGGGACATTGAAATGAGGAAATGGGCGACATTGAACCGAGGAAATAGACGACAATCAACCTAGGAAATAGGCAACATTGAAATGAGGAAATGAGCGATATTGAACCGAAGAAATGGACGACATTGAACTGAGGAAATGGACGGCATTGAACCGAGGAAATGGACTATATTCAACCGAGTAAATGGGCGACATTAAACCGAGGAAATGGACTACATTTAACCGGGGAAATGGTCGACACTGAACCGAGGAAATGGACGACATTGAACCGAGGAAATGGACGACAATGAACAGAGGAAATGGAATACATTAAACCGAGGGAACTGACGACATTGAACCGAGGAAATGGACGATATTGAACTGAGGAAATGGACGATATTGAACCGATGAAATGGACGACAATGAACCGAGGAAATGGACGACATTGTACTGAGGAAATGGACGACATTGAACCGAGGAAATGGAGAATATTGTACTGAGGAAATGGACGACATTGAAGCGAAGAAAAGTGCGACATTGAAGCGATGAAATGGACGACATTGAACCGAGGATATGGACGACATTGAATCGATGAAATGGACGACAATGAGCCGAGGTTATGGACGACATTGAACTGAGGAAATGGACGATATTGAACCGATGAAATGGACGACAATGAACCGAGGAAATGGACGACATTGTACTGAGGAAATGGACGACATTGAACCGAGGAAATGGACGACATTGAGTAGAGGGAATGGGCGACACTGAACCGAGGAAATGGAGAATATTGTACTGAGGAAATGGACGACATTGAAGCGAAGAAAAGTGCGACATTGAAGCGATGAAATGGACGACATTGAACCGAGGATATGGACGACATTGAATCGATGAAATGGACGACAATGAACCGAGGTTATGGACGACATTGAACAGAGGAAATTGACGACATTGAAACGAAGGAATTGCCGGTATTGAACCGAGGAAATGGGAGACATTGAACCGAGGAAATTGGCGACATTGAACCGAGGAAATAGACGACATTGAAACGAGGAAATGGGCGACATTGAACCGAGGAAATGAACGACAATGCACCGAGGAAATGGACGGCATTGATCCGGGGAAATGGACGACATTCAACCGAGGAAATGGGCGACATTGAACCAAGGAAATTAACGACATTCAACCGAGGAAATAGACGACATTAAACCGAGGAAATGGACGACATTTAACCGAGGAAATGGGTGACATTGAACTGAAGAAATGGGCGACATTGTACTGAGGAAATGGAAGACAATGAATCGAGGAAATGGACGACATTGAACCGAGGAAATGGACTATAATCAACCGCGGAAATGGGGGACAGTAAACTGAGGAAATGGGTGACACTGAACCGAGGAAATGGACGACAATCAAACGAGGAAATAGGCGACATTTAACTGAGGAAATTGGCGACATTGAATCGAGGAAATGGACAACATTGATCCGAGGAAATGGACGACATTGAACTGAGGAAATGGACGACATTGAACCGAGGAAATTGACGACATGTACTGAGGATATGGACGACATTGAACCGAGGAAATGGGCTACATTGAACAGAGGAAATGGACGACATTGAACAAAAGAAATTAACGACAATCAACCGAGGAAATGGGGGACATTGAACTGAGGAAATGGGCGACATTGAACCGAGGAAATGGACGACAATCAACCGAGGAAATAGGCAACATTGAAATGAGGAAATGGGCGATATTGAACCGAGGAAATGGACGATATTGAACCGAGGAAATGGACGACTATCATCCGAGGAAATGGTGGACATTAAACTGATGAAATGGGCTACATTGAACCAAGGAAATGGATGACATTGAACAAAGGAAATTAACGACAATCATCCGAGGAAATGGGGGACATTGAACTGAGGAAATGGGCGACATTGAACCGAGGAAATGGACGACATTGAAGCGAGGAAATTCACGACATTGAACCGGGTAATGGGCGACATTGAACCGAGGAAATGGACGACATTGAACCGAGGAAATGGGCGACATTGAACCGAGGAAATGAACGACACTGAATAGAGGAAATGGACTATATTCAACCGATTAAATGGGCGACATTAAACCGAGGAAATGGACCACATTTAACCGGGGAAATGGTCGACACTGAACCGAGGAAATGTACGACATTGAACTGAGGAAATGAACGACATTGAAACGAGGAAATGGACGACATTGAACCGAGGAAATAGACGACATTGAACCGAGGAAACTGACGACATTGAACCGAGGAAATGGACGATATTGAACCGAGGAAATGGGTGACATTGAACAGAAGAATTCGGCGACATTTTACTGAGGAAATCAACGAATATGAACCGAGGAATTGGCCGAAATTGAACCGAGGATATGGACGACAATCATCCGAGGAAATGGGGGACATTAAACTGAGGAAATGGGCTACATTGAACCGAGGAAATGGACGACATTGAACAAAGGAAATTAACGACAATAAACCGAGAAAATGGGTAACATTGAACTGAGGAAACGGGCGACATTGAACCTAGGAAATGGAGGACAATCAACCGAGGAAATAGGCTACATTGAAATGAGGAAATGGGCGATACTGAACCGAGGAAATGGACGACATTGAACCGAGGAAATGGACGACAATCATCCGAGGAAATGGTGGACATTAAACCGAGGAAATGGGCTACATTGAACCAAGGAAATGGATGACATTGAACAAAGGAAATTAACGACAATCAACCGAGGAAATGGGGGACATTGAAATGAGGAAATGGGCGACATTGAACCGAGGAAGTTGACGACATTGAACCGAGGAAATGAAAGACAATAAACCAAGGAAATGGACGACATTAAAACGAGGAAATTCACGACATTGAACCGAGGTAATGGGCGACATTGAACCGAGGAAATGGATGACATTGAACCGAGGAAATTGGCGACATTGAACCGAGTAAATGAACGACATTGAACAGAGGAAATGGACGCCATTGAACCGAGGAAATGGACTATATTCAACCGATTAAATGGGCGACATTAAACCGAGGAAATGGACTACATTCAACCGGGGAAATGGTCGACACTGAACCGAGGAAATGGACGACATTGAACCGAGGAAATGAACGACATTGAGCCGAAGAAATGGACGACATTGACCCGAGGAAATAGACGACATTGAACCGAGGAAACTGACGACATTGAACTGAGGAAATGGACGATATTGAACCGAGGAAATGGGTGACATTGAACAGAAGAAATCGGCGACATTGTACTGAGGAAATCAACGAATATGAACCGAGGAATTGGAAGACATTGAACCGAGGAAATGGACGACAATCATCCGAGGAAATGATGGATATTAAACTGAAGAAATGGGCTACATTGAACCGAGGAAATGGACGACATTGAACAAAGGAAATTAACGACAATCAACCGAGGAAATGGGGGACATTGAACTGAGGAAATGGGCGACATTGAACCGAGGAAATGGACGACAATCAACCGAGGAAATAGGCAACATTGAACTGAGGAAATGAAATACAATGAACCAAGGAAATGGACGACATTGAAACGAGGAAATTAACGACATTGAATAGAGGTAATGGACGACATTGAACCGAGGAAATGGACGACATTGATCCGAGGAAATGGGCGACATTGTACCGAGGATATGAACGACATTGAACAGAGGAAATGGACGGCATTGAACCGAGGAAATGGACTATATTCAACCGATTAAATGGGCGACATTAAACCGAGGAAATGGACTACATTTAACCGGGGAAATGGTCGACACTGAACCGAGGAAATGGACGACACTGAACCGAGGAAATGGACGATATTAAACCGAGGAAACTGACGATATTGAACCGAGGAAATGGACGATATTGAACCGAGGAAATGGGTGACATTGAACAGAAGAAATTGGCGACATTGTACTGAGGAAATCAACGAATATGAACCACGGAATTGGACGACATTGAACCGAGGAAATGGACGATAATCATCCGAGGAAATGGGGGACATTAAACTGAGGAAATGGGCTACATTGAACCGAGGAAATGGACGATATTGAACAAAGGAAATTAACGACAATCAACCGAGGAAATGGGGGACATTGAACTGAGGAAATGGGCGACATTGAATCGAGGAAATGGACGACATTGAACCGAGGAAATGGACGATATTGAACCGAGGAAATGGACGACTATCATCCGAGGAAATGGATGACATTAAACTGAGGAAATGGGCTACATTGAACCAAGGAAATGGATGACATTGAACAAAGGAAATTAACGACAATCAACCGAGGAAATGGGCGACATTGAACCGAGGAAATGGAGGACATTGAAATGAGGAAATGGGCGACATTGAACCGAGGAAATGGACGACATTGAAGCGAGGAAATTCACGACATTGAACCGAGGTAATGGGCGACATTGAACCGAGGATATGGACGACATTGAACCGAGGAAATGGGCGACATTGAACCGAGGAAATGAACGATACTGAATAGAGGAAATGGACTATATTCAACCGATTAAATGGGCGACATTAAACCGAGGAAATGGACTATATTTAACCGGGGAAATGGTCGACACTGAACCGAGGAAATGGACGACATTGAACCGAGGAAACTGACGACATTGAACCGAGGAAATGGACGATATTGAACCGAGGAAATGGATGACATTGAACAGAAGAAATTGGCGACATTGTACTGAGGAAATCAACGAATATGAACCACGGAATTGGACGACATTGAACCGAGGAAATTGACGACAATCATCCGAGGAAATGGGGGACATTAAACTTAGGAAATGGGCTACATTGAACCGAGGAAATGGACGATATTGAACAAAGGAAATTAACGACAATCAACAGAGGAAATGGGGGACATTGAACTGAGGAAATGGGCGATATTGAACCGAGGAAATGGACGACATTGACCCGAGGAAATGGACGACATTGAACCGAGGAAATGGACGACAATCAATCGAGGAAATGGGGGACATTAAACTGAGGAAATGGGCTACATTGAACCGAGGAAATATACGACATTGAACAAAGGAAATTAACGACAATCAACCGAGGAAATGGGCGACATTTAACCGAGGAAATGGGGGACATTGAAATGAGGAAATGGGCGACGTTGAACCGAGGAAATGGACGACATTGAAACGAGGAAATTCACGACATTGAACCGAGGTAATGGGCGACATTGAACCGAGGAAATGGACGACATTGAACCGAGGAAATGGGCGACATTGAACCGAGGAAATGAACGACATTAAACAGAGGAAATGGACGACATTGAAACGAGGAAATGGGCTATATTCAACCGATTAAATGGGCGACATTAAACCGAGGAAATGGACTACATTTAACCGGGGAAATGGTCGACAGTGAACCGAGGAAATGGACGACATTGAACCGAGGAAATGAACGACATTGAACCGAGGATATGGACGACATTGAAACGAGGAAATAAACGACATTGATCCGAGGAAACTGACGACATTGAACCGAGGAAATGGACGATATTGAACCGAGGAAATAGGTGACATTGAACAGAAAAAATCGGCGACATTGTACTGAGGAAATCAACGAATATGAACCGAGGAATTGGACGACATTGAACCGAGGAAATGGGCGACAATCATCCGAGGAAATGGGGGACATTAAACTGAGGAAATGGGCTACATTGAAACGAGGAAATGGACGACATTGAACAGAGGAAATTAACGACAATCAACCGGGGAAATGGGGGACATTGAACTGAGGAAATGGACGACATTGAACCGAGGAAATGGACGACATTGAACAAAGGAAATTAACGACAATCAACCGAGGAAATGGGGACATTGAACTGAGGAAACGGGCGACATTGAACCGAGGAATTGGCCGACAATCAACCGAGGAAATAGGCTGCATTGAAATGAGGAAATGGGCGATATTGAACCGAGGAAATGGACGACATTGAACCGAGGAAATGGACGACAATCATCAGAGGAAATGGTGGACATTAAACTGAGGAAATGGGCTAAATTGAACCAAGGAAATGGATGACATTGAACAAAGGAAATTAACGACAATCAACCGAGGAAATGGGGGACATTGAACTGAGGAAATGGGCGACATTGAACCGAGGAAATGGACGTCATTGAACCGAGGAAATGAAAGACAATAAACCAAGGAAATGGACGACATTAAAACGAGGAAATTCACGACATTGAACCGAGGTAATGGGAGACATTGAACCGAGGAAATGGACGACATTGAACCGAGGAAATTGGCGACATTGAACCGAGTAAATGAACGACATTGAACAGAGGAAATGGACGTCATTGAACCGAGGAAATGGACTATATTCAACCGATTAAATGCCCGACATTAAACGGAGGAAATGGACTACATTTAACCGGGGAAATGGTCGAAACTGAACCGAGGAAATGGACGACATTGAACCGAGGAAATGAACGACATTGAACCGAGGAAATGAACGACATTGACCCCAGGAAATAGACGAAATTGAACCGAGGAAACTGAGGACATTGAACCGAGGAAATGGACGATATTGAACCGAGGAAATGGGTGACATTGAACAGAAGAAATCGGCGACATTGTACTGAGGAAATCAACGAATATGAACCGAGGAATTGGAAGACATTGAACCGAGGAAATGGCCGACAATAATCCGAGGAAATGGGGGACATTGAACTGAGGAAATGGGCTACATTGAACCGAGGAAATGGACGACATTGAACAAAGGAAATTAACGACAATCAACCGAGGAAATGGGGGACATTGAACTGAGGAAATGGGCGACATTGAACCGAGGAAATGGACGACAATCAACCGAGGAAATAGGCAACATTGAAATGAGGAAATGGGCGATATTGAACCGAGGAAATGGACGACATTGAACCGAGGAAATTGACGACAATCATCCGAGGAAATGGTGGACATTAAACTGAGGAAATGGGCTACATTGACCAAAGGAAATGGATGACATTGAACAAAAGAAATCAACCGAGGAAATGGGGGACATTGAACTGAGGAAATGGGCGACATTGAACCGAGGAAATAGACGACATTGAACCGAGGAAATGAAATACAATGAACCAAGGAAATGGACGACATTGAAACGAGGAAATTAACGACATTGAACAGAGGTAATGGGCGACATTGAACCGAGGAAATGGACGACATTGATCCGAGGAAATGGGCGACATTGTACCGAGGATATGAACGACATTGAACAGAGGAAATGGACGGCATTGAACCGAGGAAATGGACTATATTCAACCGATTAAATTGGCGACATTAAACAGAGGAATTGGACTACATTTAACCGGGGAAATGGTCGACACTGAACCGAGGAAATGGACGACACTGAACCGAGGAAATGGACGATATTGAACCGAGGAAACTGACGATATTGAACCGAGGAAATGGACGATATTGAACCGAGGAAATGGGTGACATTGAACAGAAGAAATTGGCGACATTGTACTGAGGAAATCAACGAATATGAATCGAGGAATTGGAAGACATTGAACCGAGGAAATTGACGACAATCATCCGAGGAAATGGGGGACATTAAACTGAGGAAATGGGCTACATTGAACCGAGGAAATGGACGATATTGAACAAAGGAAATTAACGACAATCAACCGAGGAAATGGGGGATATTGAACTGAGGAAATGGGCGACATTGAATCGAGGAAATGGACGACATTGAACCGAGGAAATGAACGACATTGAACCGAGGAAATGGACGACAATCATCCGTGGAAATGAGGGATATTAAACTGAGGAAATGGGCTACATTGAACCGAGGAAATGTACGACATTGAACAAAGGAAATTAACGACAATCAACCGAGGAAATGGGCGACATTGAACCGAGGAAATGGGGGACATTGAACTGAGGAAATGGGCGACGTTGAACCGAGGAAATGGACGACATTGAAACGAGGAAATTCACGACATTGAACAGAGGTAATGGGCGACATTGAACCGAGGAAATGGACGACATTGAACCGAGGAAATGGGCGACATTGAACCGAGGAAATGAACGACATTAAACAGAGGATATGGACGGCATTGAGCCGAGGAAATGGGCTATATTCAACCGATTAAATGGGCGACATTAAACCGAGGAAATGGACTACATTTAACCGGGGAAATGGTCGACAGTGAACCGAGGAAATGGACGACATTGAACCGAGGAAATGAACGACATTGAACCGAGGATATGGACGACATTGAAACGAGGAAATAGACGACATTGATCCGAGGAAACTGACGACATTGAACCGAGGAAATGGACGATATTGAACCGAGGAAATGGGTGACATTGAACAGAAAAAATCGGCGACATTGTACTGAGGAAATCAACGAATATGAACCGAGGAATTGGACGACATTGAACCGAGGAAATGGGCGACAATCATCCGAGGATATGGGGGACATTAAACTGAGGAAATGGGCTACATTGAAACGAGGAAATGGACGACACTGAACAGGCGAAATTAACGACAATCAACCGGGGAAATGGGGGACATTGAACTGAGGAAATGGACGACATTGAACCGAGGAAATGGACGACATTGAACAAAGGAAATTAACGACAATCAACCGAGGAAATGGGGACATTGAACTGAGGAAATGGGAGACATTGAACCGAGGAAATGGACGACAATCAACCGAGGGAAATAGGTACATTGAAATGAGGAAATGGGCGATATTGAACCGAGGAAATGGACGGCATTGAACCGAGGAAATGGACGACAATCATCCGAGGAAATGGTGTACATTAAACTGAGGAAATGGGCTACATTGAAACAAGGAAATGGATGACATTGAACAAAGGAAATTAACGACAATCAACCGAGGAAATGGGGGACATTGAACTGAGGAAATGGGCGACATTGAACCCAGGAAATAACCGGGAAATGGCGACACTGAACCCGAGGAAATGACGACATTGAACCGAGGAAATGAACGACATTGAACCGAGGAAATGGACGACATTGAACGAGGAAATAGAACGACATTGATCCGAGGAAATGACGACATTGAACCGAGGAAATGGACGATATTGAACCGAGGAAATGGGTGACATTGAACAGAAAAAATGGCGACATTGTACTGAGGAAATCAACGAATATGAACCGAGGAAATGGACGACATTGAACCGAGGAAATGGCGACAATAACCGAGAATGGGGACATTAAACTGAGGAAATGGCAACATTGAAACGAGGAAATTGGACGACATGAACAGGAAATTAACGACAATCAACCGGGAAATGGGGACATTGAACTGAGGAAATGGCGACATTGAACCGAGGAAATGGACGACATTGAACAAAGGAAATTAACGACAATCAACCGAGGAAATGGGGACATTGAACTGAGGAAATGGGAGACATTGAACCGAGGAAATGGACGACAATCAACCGAGGAAATAGGGACATTGAAATGAGGAAATGGGCGATATTGAACCGAGGAAATGGACGACATTGAACCAGGAAATGGACGACAATCACCGAGGAAATGGTGTACATTAAACTGAGGAAATGGGCTACATTGAAACAGGAAATGGATGACATTGAACAAAGGAAATTAACGACAATCAACCGAGGAAATGGGGGACATTGAACTGAGGAAATGGCGACATTGAACCGAGAAGAAATTGGCGACATTGTACTGAGGAAATCAACGAATATGAACCGATGAATTGGACGACATTGAACCGAGGAAATGGACGACAATCATCCGAGGAAATGTGGGACATTAAACTGAGTAAATGGGCTACACTGAACTGAGGAAAAGGACGACATTGAACAAAGGATATTAACGACAATCAACCGAGGAAATGGGGGACATTGAAATGAGGAAATGTGCGACATTGAACCGAGGAAAGGACGACAATCAACCGAGGAAATAGGCAACATTGAAATGAGGAAATGGGCGATATTGAACCGAGGAAAATGGACGACATTGAACTGAGGAAATGGACGATATTGAACCGATGAAATGGACGACAATGAACCGAGGAAATGGACGACATTGTACTGAGGAAATGGACGACATTGAACCGAGGAAATGGACGACATTGAACAGAGGGAATGGGCGACATTGAACCGAGGAAATGGAGAATATTGTACTGAGGAAGTGGACGACATTGAACCGAGGAAATGTGCGACACTGAACCGAGGAAATGGACGACATTGAACCGAGGAAATGGACGACATTGAACCGATGAGGTGGACGACATTGAACCGAGGTTATGGACGACATTGACCGAGGCAAATTGGACGACATTGAAACGATGGAAATTGACGGTATTGAACCGAGGAAATGGGTGACATTGATCCGATTAAATGTGCGACATTGAACCGAGGAAATGGACGACATAAACCGAGGAAATGGGGCGACAGAGAACGAGGAAATGCAACGACAATGAACGAGGAAATGGACGGCATTGAACCGAGGAAAATGCTGACCGATATCACCGAGGGAAATGGGCGACATTGAACCGAGGAAATAGCCGACATTGAATCGAGGAATGGACTATATTCAACCGAGGGAAATGGGGCGACATTGAACCGAGGATATGGACGGACATTGAAACCGTGGAAATGAAACTACATTGAACCGAGAACTGGACGACATGACCAAATGTGACATAACGAGGAAATGGCGAATTGAACAGAAGAAATGGACGACATTGACGAGGAAATGACGAAATGAACCAGGAAATGGACGACATTGAACCGAGGAAATGGACGACTATCACGAGAAATGGGACATTGAACTGAGGAAATGGGTACATTGAACCGAGGAAATGGACGACATTGAACAAAGGAAATAACGACAATCACGGAGAAATGGGGACATTGAACTGAGGAAATGGGCGACATTGAACCGAGGAAATGGACGACAATAACCGAGGAATAGGCACATTGAAATGAGGAAATGGGCGATATTGAACCGAGGAAATGGACGACATTGAACCGAGGAAATTGACGACATCATCCGAGGAAAATGGGGACATTAAACTGAGGAATGGGCTACATTGAACAAGGAAATGGATGACATTGAACAAAGGAAATTAACGACAATCAACCGAGGAAATGGGCGGACATTGAACGAGGAAATGGGACGACATTGAACCGGAGGAAATGGAGCGACGTTGAACCGAGGAAATGGACGACATTGAAACGAAGAAATTCACGACATTGAACCGAGGTAATGGGCGACATTGAACCGAGGAAATGGACGACATTGAACAGAGGAAATGGGCGACATTGAACCGAGGAAATGAACGACATTAAACAGAGGATATGGACGGAATTGAGCCGAGGAAATGGGCTATATTCAACCGATTAAATGGGCGACATTAAACCGAGGAAATGGACTACATTTAACCGGGGAAATGGTCGACAGTGAACCGAGGAAATGGACGACATTGAACCGAGGAAATGAACGACATTGAACAAGAAGATATGGACGACATTGAAACGAGGAAATAGACGACATTGATCCGAGGAAACTGACGACATTGAATCGAGGAAATGGACGATATTGAACCGAGGAAATGGGTGACATTGAACAGAAAAAATCGGCGACATTGTACTGAGGAAATCAACGAATATGAACCGAGGAATTGGACGACATTGAACCGAGGAAATGGGCGACAATCATCCGAGGAAATGGGGGACATTAAACTGAGGAAATCGGCTACATTGAAACGAGGAAATGGAAGACATTGAACAAAGGAAATTAACGACAATCAACCGAGGAAATGGGGGACATTGAACTGAGGAAATGGGCGACATTGAACCAAGGAAATGGACGACATTGAAACGAGGAAATTCACGCCATTGAACGGAGGTAATGGGCGACATTGAACCGAGGAAATGGACGACATTGAACCGAGGAAACTGACGACATTGAACCGAGGAAATGAACGACATTGAACAGAGGAAATGGCCGGCATTGACCCGAGGAAATGGACTATATTCAACCGATTAAATGGGCGACATTAAACCGAGGAAATGGACTATATTTAACCGGGGAAATGGACGACATTGAACCGAGGAAACTGACGACATTGAACCGAGGAAATGGACGATATTGAACCGAGGAAATGGGTGACATTGAACAGAAGAATTCGGCGACATTTTACTGAGGAAATCAACGAATATGAACCGAGGAATTGTCCGAAATTGAACCGAGGAAATGGACGACAATCATCCGAGGAAATGGGGGACATTAAACTGAGGAAATGGGCTACAATGAACCGAGGAAATGGACGACATTGAACAGAGGAAATTAACGACAATCAACCGAGGAAATGGGGGACATTGAACTGAGGAAATGGGCGACATTGAACCGAGGAAATGGACGACATTGAACCGAGGAAATGAAAGACAATAAACCAAGGAAATGGACGATATTAAAATGAGGAAATGGACGACATTGAACCGAGGAAACTGACGACATTAAACCGAGGAAATGGACGATATTGAAACGAGGAAATGGGTGACATTGAACAGAAGAAATTGGCGACATTGTACTGAGGAAATCAACGAACATGAACCGAGGAATTGGACGACATTGAACCGAGGAAATGGACGACAATCATCCCCGGAAATGGGGGACATTAAACTGAGGAAATGGGCTACACTGAACCGAGGAAATGGACGACATTGAAGCGAGAAAATGGACGACATTGAACCGAGGAAATTGACGACAATCATTCGAGGAAATGGGGGACATTAAACTGAGGAAATGGGCTACATTGAACCGAGGAAATGAGGGACATTGAACTGAGGAAATGGGCGACATTGAACCGAGGAAATGGACGACATTGAAATGAGGAAATTAACGACATTGAACCGAGGTAACGGGCGACATTGAACCGAGGAAATGGACGACATTGAACCGAGGAAATGGGCGACATTGAACCGAGGAAATGAACGACATTAAACAGAGGAAATGGATGGCATTGAACCGAGGAAATGGACTATATTCAACCGATTAAATGGGCGACATTAAACCGAGGAAATGGACAACATTCAACGGGGGAAATGGTCGACAGTGAACCGAGGAAATGGGTGATATTGAAAAGAAGAAATCAGCGACATTGTACTGAGGAAATCAACGAATATGAACCGAGGAATTGGACGACATTGAACCGAGGAAATGGACGACAATCATCCGAGGAAATGGGGGACATTAAAATGAGGAAATGGGCTACATTGAACTGAGGAAATGGACGACATTGAACAAAGGAAATTAACGACAATCAACCGAGGAAATGGGGGACATTGAACTGAGGATATGGGCGACATTGAACCGAGGAAATGGACGACAATCAACCGAGGAAATAGGCAACATTGAAATGAGGAAATGGGCGATATTGAACCGAGGAAATGGACGACAATGAACCTGAGGAAATAGACGACATTCATCCGAGGAAATGGTCGACAATGAAACTGAGGACATTGGACGAAATTGGTACTCAGGATAATGGACGACATTGAACAAAGGAATGGACGACATTCAACAGAGGGAATGGGCGAAATTGACCGAGGAAATGGGACGACATTGTACCTGAGGAAATGGACGACCATTGGAAGCGAGAAATGGACGACATTCAACCGAGGCATAGCAACATTGAGACTGAAAATGGCGATAATGATACCGAGGAAATGGACGACATTGAACCGAGGAAAATGGACGACTATGAACCGAGGTTATGGACGAGCATTGAACCCGAGGAAATGAACATTGAACCGAGGAAATGGCGACATTGAACCGAGGAAATGGACGACATTGAACCAGAAATCGCATCAACCGAGAATGACACATTAACCGAGGAAATAGACGACATTGAACCGAGAAGGAAAATGGAATGGCAGTTGAATGAAAAGAAGTGGACACTTGAGGAATGGTATCACGGAAATTGGGTACTGAGGAATGGACACTGAACCGAGGAAATGACGACAATCAACGAGGAAATAGCGACATTAACGAGGAAATGGCGACATTGAATCGAGGAAATGGACAAATATCCGATACAGAGAATGGACACATGAACCGAGGAAATGGACGACATGTACTGAGGAAATGGACGACATTAAACCGAGGAAATGGACATTGAACGAGGAATGGACGACATGAACAAAGAAATTAACGACATCAACCGAGGAAATGGGACATTGAACGAGGAAATGGCGACATGAACCGAGGAATGGACGACAATCAACCGAGGAAAGGCAATTGGACGACAGTGAACGAGGGAAATAGACGACATTGAACGAGGAAATGGGTGACATTGACTGAGAAATGGCGATACTATTACTGAGGAAATGGAGGACAATGAACCGAGGAAATGGACGACATTGAACCGAAGAAATGGATTATAATCAACCGAGGAAATGGGGGACAGTCAACTGAGGAAATGGGCGACTCTGAACCGAGGAAATGGACGACAATCAAACAAGGAAATAGGCGACATTTAACTGAGGAAATTTTCGACATTGAAGCGAGGAAATGGACGACATTGATTCGAGGAAATGGACGACATTGAACCGAAGAAATGGACGACATTGAACAAAGGAAATTGACGACATTGTACTGAGGAAATGGACGACATTGAACCGAGGAAAAAGGGCGACATTGAACCGAGGAAATTGACGACATTGAACCGAGGAAATGGGCGACATGGAACCGATGAAATAGATGAAAATGAACCAAGGAAATGGACGACATTGAACCGAGGATATTTACTACATCAACTCGATTAAATGGAAGACATTAAACGAGGAAATGGCTACATTTAACCGGGGAAATGGCGACATGAACGAGGAAATGGACGACATTGAACGAGGAAATGGACGACATTGAACGAGGAAATGGACGACATTGAACCGAGGAAACTGACGACATTGAACCGAGGAAATGGACGATATTGAACCGAGGAAATGGGGACATTGAACAGAAGAAATTGGCGACATTGTACTGAGGAAATCAAACGACATATGAACCGAGGAATTGGACGACATTGAACCGAGGAAATGGACGACAATCATCCGAGGAAATGGGGACATTAAACTGAGGAAATGGGCTACATTGAACCGAGGAAATGGACGACATTGAACCGAGGAAATTAACGACAATCAACCGAGGAAATGGGGACATTGAAACTGAGGAAATGGGCGACATTGAACCGAGGAAATGGACGACATTGAACTGAGGAAATGGACGATATTGAACCGAGAAATGGACGACAATGAACCGAGGAAATGGACGACATTGAACCGAGGAAATGGACGACAATGAACCGAGGAAATGGGCGACATTGAACTAAGGAAATGGACGACATTGAACCGAGGAAATGGACGACATTTAACAGAGGGAATGGGCGACATTGAACGAGGAAATGGACGACATTGAACCGAGGAAATGGACGACATTGAACCGAGGAAAAGGACGACATTGAACCGAGGAAATGGACGACATTGAACCGAGGAAATGGACGACATGAACCGAGGAAATGGACGACATTGAACCGAGGAAATGGACGACATTGAACCGAGGAAATGGACGACATTGAACCGAGGAAATGACGACATTGAACCGAGGAAATGGACGACATTGAACCGAGGAAATGTCGACATTGAACCGAGGAAATGGACGACATTGAACCGAGGAAATGACGACATTGAACCGAGGAAATGGACGACATTGAACCGAGGAAATGGACGACATTGAACCGAGGAAATGGACGACATTGAACCGAGGAAATGGGCGACATTGAACCGAGGTCATCACGATATTGAACCGGGGACATCACGACATTGAGACCGAGGAATGGGCGACATTGAACGAGGACATCACGACATTGACCCGAGGAAATGGACGACATTGAATCGAGGAAATGGACAATATTACAGGAAGGAAATGGGCGCCATTGAACCTAGGAAATGGACGACAATCAGACGAGGAAATGGGCGACATTGAATCGAGGAAATGGCCGACATTGACCGAGGAAATAGACGACAGTCAAACGAGAAATGGACGACATTGAACCGAGGAAATGGACGACATTGAACCAAGGAAATGGACGACATTTAACTGAACAAATGGGCGACATTGAACGGAGGAAATGGACGACATTGAATCGAGGGAAATGGACTACATTTAACCGAGGAAATGGGCGACATTGAATCTAAGAAATGGACGACATTGAACTGAAGAAATAGACGACATTGAACCGAGGAAATGGACGACATTGAACCGAGGAATTGGGCGACATTGAACCGAGGAAATGGGCGACATTGAACTGAAGAAATGGGCGACATTTTACGGAGGGAATGGACGACAATGAGCCGAGGAAATGGACGACAATCAACCGAGGAAATGGACGATATTGAACTTAGGAAATGGGCTACATTGAACCGAGGAAATGGACGAGAATCAACCGAGGAAATAGGCGACATTGAACCGAGGACATTCACGACATTGAACCGAGGAAATGGACGACATTGAACCGAGGAAATGGACGGCATTGAACCGAGGAAATGGACGACAATCAGCCAAGGAAATGGCCGACATTGAACCGATTAAATGGGCGACATTGAACTGAGAAAAAGGAAAACATTGAACCGAGGTATTGGACGACATTTATTCGAGGAAATAGACGACATTGAACTGAGGAAATGGACGACATTGAACCCAGGAAATGGGACACATTGAACCGAGGAAATTCACGACATTGAACCGTGGAAATAGTCGACATTGGAACGAGGAAATGAACCACAAGAAATCGAGGAAATGGACGTCATTGAACCGAGGAAATGGACGATATTCAACCGAGGAAATGGGCGACATTGAACCGAGTAAATGGACGACATGGAATCGAGGAAATAGACTACATTTAACCGAGGAAATGGTCGACATTGAACTGAGGAAATGGACGAAATTTAACCGAGGAAATGAACGACATTGAACCGAGGAAATGGACGACATTGAACCGAGGAAATGAAAGACAATGAACCAAGGAAATGGACGACATTGAACCGAGGAAATTCACGATATTGAACCGAGGAAATTGGCGACATTGAACCGAGGAAATGGACGACATTGAACCGAGGAAATGGGCGACATTGAACCGAGGAAATGGACTATATTCAACCGAGTAAATGGGAGACATTAAACCGAGGAAATGGACGACATTGAATCGAGGAAATGGACTACATTTGAACGGGGAAATGTTCGACACTGAACCAAGGAAATGGACGACATTGAACCGAGGAAATGGCCCTCAGTGAACCGAGGAAATATACGACATTGAAGCGAGGAAACTGACGATATTGAACCGAGGAAATGGACGATATTGAACCGAGCAAATGGGTGACATTGAACAGAAGAAATTGGCGACATTGTACTGAGGAAATCAACGAATATGAACCGAGGAATTGGACGACATTGAACCGAGGAAATGGACGACAATCATCCGAGGAAATGGGGAACATTAAACTGAGGAAATGGGCTACATTGAACCGAGGAAATGGACGACATTGAACAAAGGAAATTAACGACAATCAACCGAGAAAATGGGGAACATTGAACTGAGGAAATGGGCGACATTGAACCGAGGAAATGGACGACAATCAACCGAGGAAATAGGCAACATTGAAATGAGGAAATGGGCGATATTGAACCGAGGAAATGGACGACAATGAACTGAGGAAATAGACGATATTGAACCGATGAAATGGACGACACTGAACCGAGGAAATGGACGACATTGTACTGAGGAAAATGACGACATTGAACCGAGGAAATGGACGACATTGAACAGAGGGAATGGGCGAAATTGAACCGAGGAAATGGACGATATTTTACTGAGGAAATGGACGACATTGAAGCGAGGAAAAGTGCGACATTCAACCGAGGAAATAGACGACATTGAACCGAGGAAATGGACGACATTGAACCGATGAAATGGACGACAATGAACCGAGGTTATGGACAGCATTGAACCGAGGACATTTACGACATTGAACCGAGGAAATGGGCGACATTGAACCGAGGACATTCACGATATTGAACCGAGGACATTCACGACATTGAACCGAGGAAATGGGCGACATTGAACCGAGGACATTCACGACATTGAACCGAGGAAATGGGCGACATTGAACCGAGGAAATGGACGATATTGAATCGAGGAAATGGACGGCATTGAACCGAGGAAATGGACGACAATCAGCCAAGGAAATGGGCGACATTGAAGTGAGGAAATGGCCGACATTGAACCGAGGAAATAGACGACAGTCAACCGAGGAAATGGACGACATTGAACCGAGGAAATGGACGACATTGAACCAAGGAAATGGACGACATTTAACTGAACAAATGGGCGACATTGAACGGAGGAAATGGACGACATTGAATCGAGGAAATGGACTACATTTAACCGAGGAAATGGGCGACATTGAATCTAAGAAATGGACGACATTGAACTGAAGAAATAGACCATATTGAACCGAGGAAATGGACGACATTGAACCGAGGAATTGGGCGACATTGAACCGAGGAAATGGGCGACATTGAACTGAAGAAATGGGCGACATTTTACGGAGGGAATGGACGACAATGAGCCGAGGAAATGGACGACAATCAACCGAGGAAATGGACGATATTGAACTTAGGAAATGGGCTACATTGAACCGAGGAAATGGACGAGAATCAACCGAGGAAATAGGCGACATTGAACCGAGGACATTCACGACATTGAACCGAGGAAATGGACGACATTGAACCGAGGAAATGGACGGCATTGAACCGAGGAAATGGACGACAATCAGCCAAGGAAATGGCCGACATTGAACCGATTAAATGGGCGACATTGAACTGAGAAAAAGGAAAACATTGAACCGAGGTATTGGACGACATTTATTCGAGGAAATAGACGACATTGAACTGAGGAAATGGACGACATTGAACCCAGGAAATGGGACACATTGAACCGAGGAAATTCACGACATTGAACCGTGGAAATAGTCGACATTGGAACGAGGAAATGAACCACAAGAAATCGAGGAAATGGACGTCATTGAACCGAGGAAATGGACGATATTCAACCGAGGAAATGGGCGACATTGAACCGAGTAAATGGACGACATGGAATCGAGGAAATAGACTACATTTAACCGAGGAAATGGTCGACATTGAACTGAGGAAATGGACGAAATTTAACCGAGGAAATGAACGACATTGAACCGAGGAAATGGACGACATTGAACCGAGGAAATGGACAACAATCAACCAACTAAATGGGCGACATTGAAGTGAGGAAATTGGCGACATTGAACCGAGGAAATGGACGACAATCAACCGAGGAAATAGGCGATATTGAACTGAGGAAATGGGCGACATTGAACCGAGGAAATGGACGACATTCAACCGAGGAAATGGACGACATTGAACCGAGGAAATAGACGACATTAAACCGAGAAAATGGACGACATTGAACCGAGGAAATGGACGGCATTGAACCGAGGAAATGGGCGACATTGAACTGAAGAAATGGGTGACATTTTACTGAGGAAATGGACGACAATGAACCGAAGAAATGGATGACATTGAACTGAGGAAATGGACGACAATCAACCAAGGAAATGGGTGACATTGAACTGAGGAAATGGACGACAATGAACCGAGGAAATGGACGGCAATCAACCGAGGAAATGGGGGACAGTTAACTGAGGAAATGGGCGACTTTGAACCGAGGAAATGGAAGACAATCAAACGAAGAAATAGGCGACATTGAGGAAATTAGCGACATTGAAGCGAGGATATGGACGACATTGAACCGAGGAAATGGACGATATTGAATGGAGGGAATGGGCGACATTGAACCGAGGAAATGGACGACATTGTACTGAGGAAATGGACGACATTCAACCGAGAAAAAAGGCGACATTGAATGGAAGGAATGGGCGACATTGAACCGAGGATATGGATAACATTGTACTGAGGAAATGGGCAACATTGAACTGAGGAAATGGACGACAATGAACCGAGAAAATGGGCGACATTGAACCGAGGAAATGGACGACATTGAACCGAGTAAATGAACGACATTGAACGGATGAAATGGACGAAAATGAACCAAGGAAATGGACGATATTGAACCTAGGATATTCACGATATTGAACCGAGGAAATGGACGGCATTGAACCGAGGATATGGACGATATTCTACCGAGGAAATGGGCGACATTGAACCGAGAAAATTGACGACAATGAATCGTGGAAATGGACTACATTTAACCGAGTAAATAGGCGACATTGAACAGAGGAAATGGAAGACACTGATTCGAGGAAAAGAACTACATTGAACCGAGGAAATGGACGATAATAAATCGAGGAAATAGACGACATTGAACCAAGGAAATAGAGGATATTGAACCGTGGAAATGGACGACATTGAACCGACGAAATGGGTGACATTAAACTGAAGAAATGGGCGACATTGTACTGAGGAAATAGACGACAACGAACTGAGGAAATGGACACCATTGAACCGAGGAGATGGACGACATTCAACTGCGGAAATGGGCGACATTGAGCTGAGAAAATGGGCGACATTGAACCGAAGAAATGGACTACAGTCAACCGAGGAAATGGACAACATTGAACCGAGGAAATGAACGACATTGAACCGAGGAAATAGACGACATTGAACCGAGGAAATAGACGACATTGAACCGAGGAAATGGACGACATTGAACCTAGGAAATGGACGACATTGAACCGTGGAAATGGACGACATTGAACCGAGGAAATTGACGACATTGAACCGAGGAAATGGACGACATTGAACCTAGGAAATGGACGACATTGAACCGAGGAAGTGGACGACAATGAACCGAGGAAATGGACGACATTGTACTGAGGAAATGGACGATATTGAACCAAGGAAATAGACGATATTGAACGGAGGGAATTGGCGACATTGAACCGAGGAAGTGGACGACATTGTACTGAGGAAATGGACGACATTGACCGAGGAAAAGGGTGACATTGAACCGAGGAAATGAACGACATTATTCTGAGGAAATGGACGACATTAAACCGAGGAAATGGACGACATTGAACGGAGGGAATGGGCGACATTGAACTGAGGAAATGGACGACAGTGTTCTGAGGAAATGGCCGACTTTGAACCGAGGAAATGGGCGACTTTGAACTGAGGAAATGGACTACAATCAACCAACTAAATGGGTGACATTGAAGTGAGGAAATGGGCGACATTGAACCGAGAAAATGGGCCACATTGAACCGAGGAAATTCACGACATTGAACCGCGGAAATAGGCGACATTGAAACGAGGAACTGAACCACAATGAACCGAGGAAATGGACTACATTTAACCGAGGAAATGGGCGACATTGTACGGAGGAAATGGACGACAATGAAAAGAGGGAATGGACGATATTGAACCGAGGAAATAGACGACAATCAACCGAGGAAATGGGCGATATTGAACTTAGGAAATGGGCGACATTGAACCAAGGAAATGGACGAGAATCAACCGAGGAAATAGGCGACATTAAACTGAGGAAATGTGCGACATTGAACGGAAGAAATGGACGAAAATCAACCAAGGAAATGGGCGACATTGAACTGAGGAAATGGAAGACATTGAACCGAGGAATTGGACGACATTGATTCGAGGAAATGGACGACATTGAACTGAGGAAATGGATGACATTGAACCGAGGAAATGGACGACATTGAACCGAGGAAATGGGGGACATTGAACCGAGAAAATGGGCCACATTGAACCGAGGAAATTCACGACATTGAACCGCGGAAATAGGCGACATTGAAACGAGGAACTGAACCACAATGAACCGAGGAAATGGGCGTCATTGAACCGAGGAAATGGACGACATTGAACCGAGGAAATTCACGACATTGAACCTAGGATATGGGCGACATTGAACCGAGGAAATGGACGACATTGAACCGAAAAAATGGACGACATTGATCCGAGGAAATGGACGACATTGAACTGAGGAAATGGACGACAATGAACCGAGGAAATGGAAGACATTGTACTGAGGAAATGGACGACATTGACCGAGGAAAAGGGCGACATTGAACCGAGGAAATGAACGACATTATTTTGAGGAAATGGACGACATTGAACCGAGGAAATGGACGACATTGAACTGAGGGATTGGGCGACATTAAACCGAGGAAATGGACGACAGTGTTCTGAGGAAATGGCCGTCTTTGAACCGAGGAAATGGGCGACGTTGAACCAAGGAAAGGGACCACAGTGAACCGAGGAAATGGACGACATTGAACCAAGGAAATGGATGACAATGAACCGAGGAAATGGACGACATTGAACTGAAGAAATGTTCGGCATTGTACTGAGGAAATGGACGACAATGAACCGAGGAAATGGGCGACAATCAACCGAGGAAATGGGTGACATTGAACTGAGGAAATGTACGACATTGAACCGAGGAAATGGACGACATTGAACCGATTAAATGGGCGACATTGAACTGAGGAAATGGGCGACATTGAACCGAAGAAATGGACGAAAATCAACCGAGGAAATGGGCGACATTGAACTGAAGAAATGGAAGACATTCAACCGAGGAATTGGACGACATTGATTCGAGGATATTGACGACACTAAACCGAGGAAATGGACGACATTGAACCGAGGAAATGGACGACATTGAACCGAGGAAATGGACGACATTGAACCGAGGAAATGGACGACATTGAACCGAGGAAATGGACGACATTGAACCGAGGAAAGGGAAAGACACAAATCAAAAGATTACTTAAAAAACCCTTTGGGGTGCCAAAGTCCAATACAGTTGCATGGTGGCATCGAAAAATAGAGAGACAAAATAAATTTTTAGTTTAAATCCCCTTTGGCGCCGCCAAAGGCAATTACAGGGGCATAGAGGCATCAAAAGAGAAAGAAACATTTGGAAAGCTTACTTTAATGCCACTTTGGGGATGCCAAAGGGCAAGAGAATTGCGGTGAGGGATCGAAAAATTTAAAGGAAAATTGACGGATTAATCTAAATCCCCTTTGGCGTCTTCAAAGGCCTTTACAGGGGAATAGTGGCATCTGAAGGGAAAGAGACAAATTAAAAGTTTACTTAAAAGACCGTTTAGGGGTGCCAAAGTCCAATACAGTTGCATGGTGGCATCGAAAAATAGAGAGACAAAATAAATTTTTAGTTTAAATCCCCTTTGGCGCCGCCAAAGGCAATTACAGGGGCATAGAGGCATCAAAAGAGAAAGAAACATTTGGAAAGCTTACTTTAATGCCACTTTGGGGATGCCAAAGGGCAAGAGAATTGCGGTGAGGGATCGAAAAATTTAAAGGAAAATTGACGGATTAATCTAAATCCCCTTTGGCGTCTTCAAAGGCCTTTACAGGGGAATAGTGGCATCTGAAGGGAAAGAGACAAATTAAAAGTTTACTTAAAAGACCGTTTAGGGGTGCCAAAGTCCAATACAGTTGCATGGTGACATTCAAAAATAAAAAGACAAATCAAAGTTTTATATTAAATCCCCTTTGGCGCCGCCAAAGGCAATTACATGGGCATAGAGGCATCAAAAGAGAAAGAAACATTTGGATAGCTTACCTTAATGCCACTTTGGGGATGCCAAAGGGCATGGGATTTGCTGGAGGCATCCAAAATCTTAGAGGAAATTTGAAGAATTAATCTAAATCACCTTTGGCGTCTTCAAAGGCCTTTACAGGGGAATAGTGGCGTCTGAAGGGAAAGAGATAAATTAAAAGTTTACTTAAAAGACCCTTTAGGATTGCTAAAGTCCAATAGATTTGCATGGTGGCATCCAAAAATAAAAAGACAAATTAAAGGTTTAGTTTATATCACCTTAGGCGCCGCCAAAGGGAATTATAGGGGCATAGAGGATTCAAAAGGGAAAGAAACATTTGGAAAGCTTACTTTAATGCCACTTTGGGGATGCCAAAGGGGAAGAGAATCGCGGTGAGTCATCCAGAAATTTAGAGGAAAATTGAAAGAATAATCTAAATCCCCTTTGGCGTCTTCAAATTTCTTTCCAGGGGAATAGTGGCATCTAAAGGGAAAGAGACAAATTAAAAGTTTACTTAAAAGACCCTTTGGGGGTGCCAAAGTCCAATATAGTTGCATGTTGGTATCCAAAAATAGACAAATTACAGGTTTAGTTTAAATCCCCTTTGGCGCCGCCAAAGGGAATTACAGGGGCATAGAGGTATCAAAATGGAAAGAAACATTTGGAAAGCTTACTTTAATGCCAGTTTGGGGATGCGAAAGATCAAGAGAATTGCGTGGAGGCATCCAAAAATTTAGAGGAAAATTGAAGGATTAATCTGAATCCCCTTTGGCGTCTTCAAAGGCCTTTACAGGGGAATAGTGGCATCTAAAGGGAAAGAGACAAATTAAAAGTTTACTTAAAAGAACGTTTAGGGGTGCCAAAGTCCAATACAGTTGCATGGTGGCATCCAAAAATAGAAAAGACAAATTAAAGGTTTAGTTTAAATCCCCTTTGGCGCCGCCAAAGGCAATTACAGGTGCATAGAGGAATCAAAATGGAAAGAAACATTTAGAAAGCTTAATTCAATGCCACTTTGGGGATGCCAAAGGGCAAGAGAATTGCGTGGACGCATCCAAAAATTTAGAGGAAAATTGAAGGATTAATCTAAATCCCCTTTTGCGTCTTCAAAGGCCTTTACAGGGGAATAGTGACATCTGAATGGAAAGACAATATATAAGTTTGCTTAAAAGACCGTTTAGGAGTGCCAAAGTCCTATACAGTTGCATGGTGACATCCAAAAATAAAAAGACAAGTAAAAGGTTTAGTTTAAATTCCCTTTAGGGCCACCAAAGGCAATTACAGGGGCATAGAGGCATCAAAAGGGAAAGAAACATTTAGAAAGCTTGCTTTAATGCCAATTTGGGGATGCCAAAGGGCAAGGGAGGTGCGGTGAGGTACACAAAAATTTAGAGGAAAATTGAAGGTTGAATCTAAATCCCCTTTGGCGTCTTCAAAGGCCTTTACAGGGGAAGAGTGGCATCTAAAGGGAGAGAGACAAATTAAAAGTTTACTTAAAAGACCCTTTGGGGGTGTCAAAGTCCAATACAGTTACATGGTGGCATCGAAAAATAAAAAGACAAATTAAAGGTTTAGTTTATATCCCCTTTGGCGCCGCCAAAGGGAATTACAGGAGCATAGAGGTATCAAAAGGGAAAGAAACATTTGGAAAGCTTATTTTAATGCCAATTTGGGTTATCAAAGGGCAAGAGAATTGCGGTGAGGCATCCAAGAATTTAGAAGAAAATTGAAGGATTAATCTAAATCCCCTTTGGCGTCTTCAAAGGCCTTTACAGGGGAATAGTGGCACCTGAAGGGAAAGAGACAAATTAAAAGTTTACTTAAAAGACCCTTTGGGGGTGCCAAAGTCCAATACAGTTGCATGTTGGCATCCAAAATTAAAAAGAGAAATTAAAGGTTTAGTTTAAATCCCCTTTGGCGCCGCCAAAGGGAATTACAGGGGCATAGAGGCATCAAAATGAAAAGAAACATTTGGAAATCTTACTTTAATGCCACTTTGGGGATGCCAAAGGGCAAGAGAATTGCGGTGAGGGATCGAAAAATTTAGAGGAAAATTAACGGATTAATCTAAATCCCCTTTGGCGTCTTCAAAGACCTTTACAGGGGAATAGTGTCATCTAAAGGGAAAGAGACAAATTAAAAATTTACTTAAAAGACCCTTTGGGGGTGCCAAAGTCTAATACAGTTGCATGGTGGCATCCAAAATTAAAAAGACAAATTAAAGTCTTATGTTAAATCCCCTTTGGCGCCTCTAAAGGCAATTACAGGGGCATAGAGGCATCAAAAGGGAAAGAAACATTTGGAAAGCTTACCTTAATGCCACTTTGGGGATGCCAAAGGGCAAGGGAATTGTGTGGAGGCATCCAAAATCTTCGAGGAAAATTGAAGGATTAATCTAAATCCCCTTTGGCGTCTTCAAAGGCCTTTACAGGGGAATAGTGGCATCTGAAGGGAAAGAGACAAAATAAAAGTTTACTTAAAATATCCTTTAGGGGTGCCAAAGTCCAATACAGTTGGATGGTGGCATCCAAAAATAAAAAGAGAAATTAATGGCTAAATTCAAATCTCCTTTGGCGGAGCCAAAGGATATTACAGGGGCATACAGGCATCCAAAAGCAAAGAAACAAATGGAAAGTTTACTTCAATTCCTCTTTGGTGGTGCCAAATGGCAAGAGAGTCGCGTGGAGGCATCCAAAACTATAGAGAGAAATTGAAGTTTCAATATAAATCCCCTTTGGCGTCTTCAACGGCTTTTACAGGGGATTAGAGGCATCTAAAGGGTAAGAAACAAAATGAAAGTTTACGTAACAGATCCTTTGGGGGTGACAAAGTCCAATACAGTGGTATGGTGGCATCCAAAAATAAAAAGACAAATTAAATGTTTAGTTTAAATCCCCTTTGGCGCCGCCAAAGGCAATTACAGGGGCATAGAAGCATCCAGAGGCAAAGAAACAGATGGAAGGTTTATTTTAATGCCCCTTTGGGGATGCCAAAGGGCAAGAGAGTGGCGTGGAGGCATCCAAAAGTTTAGAGGGAAATTGAAGGTCTAATTTGAATCCCCTTTGGCGTCGCTAAAGGAGTTTACAGGGGAATAGTGGCATCTAAAGGGAAAGAGGCAAAGTGAAAAATCACTTAAAAGACCCTTTGGTGGTGACAAAGTCCAATAGAGTTGCATGGTAACACCCATAAACGAAAAGACAAATTAAAGGTTTAATTTAAATCTCCTTTGGTGGAGCCAAAGGATATTACAGGGGCATAGAGGCATCCAAAGGCAAAGAAACAAATGGAAAGTTTTCTTTAATTCCCCTTTCATGACTAAATAATTCTGACTAAATCTTTCTTTCTCTTTCATGACATAGTCAATCTGACCAGGTCATTCTGGTCTCTTTCATAACTAAGTCATTCTGACTAAGTCATTCTGGTCTCTTTCATGACTGTCGTCCTGACTAAGTCATTCTGGTGTCTCTCCTGATTAAGTCATTCCGACTAATTCATTTTAGTCTTTTACATGACTAAGTCACTCCTAAGTCATTCTGGTCTTTTTCATGACTAAGTTAATTTGACTAAGTCATTCTGGTCTCTTTCGTGAGTAAGTCATTCTGACTTAGTTATTCTGGTCCTCCATTCATAACTAAGTCATTCTGAGTAAGTCATTCTGATCTCTTTCATGACTGAGTCATTCTAAGTCATTCTGGTCTCTTTTATGACTGAGTCATTAAGTCATTCTGGTCTCTTTCATGACTAAGTCATTCTGACTAAGTCATTCTGGTCTCTTTCATGACTAAGTCATTATAGTCTCTTTCATGACTAAGTCATTCTGGCTAGGTCATTCTGGTCTCTTTCATGACTAAGTCATTCTGACTAAGTTATTCTGGTCCTCCATTCATAACTAAGTCATTCTGAGTAAGTCACTCTGGTCTCTTTCATGACTAAGTCATTTCGAGTTAGTCATTCTGGTCTCTTTTATGACTGAGTCATTAAGTCATTCTCGTCTCTTTCATGACTAAGTCATTCTGACTAAGTCACTCTGGTCTCTTCTATGACTAAGTCATTCTTGTCCTCCATTCACCAGGCAGGAGGAGGAAGAGGTGGAGGAGGCTGGATTATTGCACTGTTACTGACGCTGGAACACGTAGAACATGTTACATGTGACAACGTCATATACCATTTATTATGATTAATAACTTTCGTAATTGCTTTTCCGTCTGATTAAATTACTCGATTAAATTGATCAGTGAGGCTAATGGCATGCATGATTTGGTCATCAGCTTCAGTGAAATATACAAGTTTAGTGAACTATTCATTGTCAGTTTATATAATGTGGTCACTTGTAGGAAATATAAATATCCCAGAGTCCCACGGGAGTGTAGACATCCCAGAGTCCCACGAGAGTATGAATATCTCAGAGTACCACGGGAGTATGAATATCCCAAAGTCCCACAGGAGTATAGATATCCCAGAGCACCACGGAAGTATAACCATACCATAGCCCCAAGGGAGTACAGATATCCCAGAGTCCCACGGGAGTATGAATATCCCAGAGTCCCAAGGGAGTATGAACATCCCAGAGTCCCACGAGAGTATGAATATCTCAGAGTACCACGGGAGTATGAATATCCCAAAGTCCCACAGGAGTATAAATATCCCAGAGCACCACGGAAGTATAAACATCCCATAGCCCCAAGGGAGTACAGATATCCCAGAGTCCCACGGAAGTATGAATATCCCAGAGTCCCACGGGAGTATAAATATCCCAGAGTCCCACGGGAGTATGAATATCCCAGAGTCCCACGGGAGTATAAATATCCCAGAGTCCCACGGGAGTATGACCATCCCAGGGTCCCAGTAGTCTTAAAGATGTGTCCCAAGTTGGCCCTAGCGAAAGCAACCTGTAAACAAGAACATATAGAGAACGGCCAGTGTGTACCAACTCGTTGGTGACACATCAGAGAAAACGTGCTTGATGAGTAACTATTCTATCTTTATATAGAGCACCAAGGAATGTGCCTAACTTTGATCACTATTTGTATAAATACAAATAACATTTATTACAGTTATGGTAACCACTAACTCTCTACCTTATGAAGTCAATCGGAAACCGGTGGAACTTCGTACAATTGTGTGTTTGTCTACATCCTCCATAGACTGAGTCTATCAGTTACCCATGTCATTATATGTTCCACCACCGTTTTCTTTGTCAGGAACTATGGAAAGAAAATTTCCGCAGAGCAGACGAGAAGCACACAACAGCTGATTGGTGGGGCGCTATCTGACCGCTGTAGTAACATCTAAAATCGCTTTCATGCTAGATTGACGTGACACCAACTTGGGAGTAATATTACGAAAACGGATCTGCCTTAATTGGACAGAAGTGCCAGCCGTATGATGATCCCTTTGTCGGGCATAAGTG
Organism: Panulirus ornatus; assembly: GCF_036320965.1. Taxonomy (NCBI): domain Eukaryota; kingdom Metazoa; phylum Arthropoda; class Malacostraca; order Decapoda; family Palinuridae; genus Panulirus; species Panulirus ornatus. The sequence continues at coordinate 10,755,964 of NC_092284.1, forward strand.
CCAGCAGTATGATGACTGATCTAGCAACTAATGACACGTATGAAAGCCAGAAATGTAGAACAGAACCAGAAATAAACTTACATACAATAGAATTCATTCGAACGTTCGTATATGCTGACCCTGTGAGAGTTAACCAACAGACAGTTTGCCTCCTCACCAGTTCCTCTGGTCTGGTGTGTTGGTGCTACGGTGGGTTGTACAGTGGCGGCCGCAGGTCTCTCCCTCACACAGTCCTTTGGTTCCCTAAGATGATTCCTCGACCTTTGGCTCCCTAAGATAATTCCACGACCTTTGGTTCCCTAAGATAATTCCTCGACCTTTGGTTCACTCAGATCATTCCTCGACCTTTACTTCCCTAAGATAATTCCTCGACCTTTACTTCCCTAAGATAATTCCTCGACCTTTGGTACCCTAAGATAATTCCTCGACCTTTACTTCCCTAAGATAATTCCTCGACCTTTGGTACCCTAAGATAATTCCTCGACCTTTGGTACCCTAAGATAATTCCTCGACCTTTGGTTCCCTAAGATAATTCCTCGACCTTTGGTTCCCTAACATAATTCCTCGACCTTTGGTTCACTCAGATAATTCCTCGACCTTTGGTTCCCTAAGATAATTCCTCGACCTTTGGTCTCCTAAGATAATTCCTCGACCTTTACTTCCCTAAGATAATTCCTCGACCTTTGGTTCCCTAAATTAATTCCTCGACCTTTGGTTCCCTAAGATAATTCCTCGACCTTTGGTTCCCTAAAATAATTCCTCGACCTTTGGTTCCCTAAGATAATTCCTCGACCTTTGGTTCCCTAAGATAATTCCTCGACCTTTGGTTCCCTAACATAATTCTTCGACCTTTGGTTCACTCAGATAATTCCTCGACCTTTGGCTCCCTAAGATAATTCCTCGACCTTTGGTTCCCTAAGATAATTCCTCGACCTTTGGTCTCCTAAGATAATTCCTCGACCTTTACTTCCCTAAATTAATTCCTCGACATTTGGCTCCCTAAGATAATTCCTCGACCTTTGGCTCCCTAAGATAATTCCTCGACCTTTACTTCCCTAAATTAATTCCTCGACCTTTGGTTCCCTAAGATAATTCCTCGACCTTTGGTTCCCTAAGATAATTCCTCGACCTATGGTACCCTAAGATAATTCCTCGACCTTTGGTTCCCGAAGATAATTCCTCGACATTTGGCTCCCCAAGATAATTCCTCGACCTTTGGTTCCCTAAATTAATTCCTCGACCTTTGGTTCCCTAAGATAATTCCTCGACCTTTGGCTCCCCTAAGATAATTCCTCGACCTTTGGTTCCCTAAGATAATTCCTCGACCTTTGGTTTCCTAAGATAATTCCTCGACCTTTGGTTCCCTAAGATAATTCCTCGACCTTTGGTTCCCTGAGATAATTCCTCGACCTTTGGTTCTCTAAGATAATTCCTCGACCTTTGGTTCCCTAAGATAATTCCTCGACCTTTGGTCTCCTAAGATAATTCCTCGACCTTTGGTACCCTAAGATAATTCCTCGACCTTTACTTCCCTAAATTAATTCCTCGACATTTGGCTCCCTAAGATAATTCCTCGACCTTTACTTCCCTAAGATAATTCCTCGACCTTTACTTCCCTAAGATAATTCCTCGACCTTTGGTTCCCTAAGATAATTCGTCGACCTTTACTTCCCTAAGATAATTCCTCGACCTTTGATTCTCTCTGGATCTACCAACACAGCAGGTGTTACAGAGGAGTTGTCGTCCTCCATCATCATCATCACAGCAGCAGCAATTACCAGCGTCATCCACCAGTAATGAGGCACATATTGGCATCTCCAGCCCCTGTCGGTCTAGGGATTACGTTCATGAGACAATTCATCTCCAGGATAATACGTTGAGCGCGACCTGCCATCTATCTGGTGTCGTCTGTTCTCGCGGTAATGACAAGTTTAATTATCCTCAACAGCAAATTCAGGTGCAGGTCTGGAAATGGTCCCCGGTCATGAGGCACACACACACACACACTCGTAGTAGGTTTATCCCTCTGCAATATACGACCTCACCTGGCTACATACACAGTATGAAAGTACGAACCTGGCTACACACACACAGCAATACATGACCTCACCTGGCTACATACACAGTATGAAAGTACGAACCTGGCTACACACACAGCAATACATGACCTCACCTGGCTACATACACAGTATGAAAGTACGAACCTGGCTACACACACAGCAATATACGACCTCACCTGGCTACATACACAGTATGAAAGTACGAACCTGGCTACACACACAGCAATACATGACCTCACCTGGCTACATACACAGTATGAAAGTACGAACCTGGCTACACACACAGCAATACACGACCTCACCTGGCTACATACACAGTATGAAAGTACGAACCTGGCTACACACACAGCAATACATGACCTCACCTGGCTACATACACAGTATGAAAGTACGAACCTGGCTACACACACAGCAATACATGACCTCACCTGGCTACATACACAGTATGAAAGTACGAAATTTAGATCTTAATTCGCAAAAAAAGCTTCAGAATATTACGTGTCGTAAAGTTGGTGTCAGTAATGTTGAGTTTGCGTGCTCAGGGTCTGATATTAATCACTTAAGCAGACACGAGACGTTAGTATGTTCGTGTATGTGTTACGATGACTGTAGTTAAGATGATTAATCAACTGATATGAACAATCTTCATCATCTTTTGAGTAGCGGGATTATAGTGTTATTACAGAGTCAGCTGTGTGGATTAATGAGACATGTGACTGAGGCAACACTGGCTCGTCATGTAAATATTGATCAACAAGACGATTTTTATTGATGTCATTTTATCACAACGGAAAACAAATTACAAACAGCATTAGGACAATTGACTTGGCTCTCTAATGACGGTGTCAGATGAACGAGACGTCGTCACCACTGCTGTACATACGAGCCCACAGCTAAAAAGTACATATCTGTATGAGGTGGTATATGGTGAGCAATGAGGACCAATGAACAAAGTACATATCTGTATGAGGTGGTATATGGTGAACAATAAGGACCAATGAACAAAGAACAATGACTTCGTTTTCTTACACTTGATATGACGAAAATATCAAGTAAATATGGATTAAGCAGCAACTGTCAGTTGACAACCATTAAATCCAGCAGTATATATATATATATATATATATATATATATATATATATATATATATATATATATATATATATATATATATATATATATCATCTTGATTATGATATCCTATCCCCACAATGTATCTGTGTAAGCTTTCATTTTACTATGTTTTTGATACTTGTAAAATCATAAATTACTTCAATTTAAGGATATATGTTCCTAGGTTTTCTTTTTGCAGTTTTAGACTCATGAAGGCATGAGAATATCACTGCATGACTGCTGTAATTACTGAGCAATGTAATCATGAAGGACACGCACCTAACCTCTCCCCTTCGCATGATAAATGTTTTTACAACTTTACTTTTAAATCCTTCGACAAAGACAACCAGGAATGTTGGACTCATTTTAGCTAATTTAGTTCTTGTTTACCTTCAGGAAGAATATGTCTGGTGGGGTGGTGTTGACGACCAAGTTGGAGGGAGGCTGTTCACTGGTTGTAATGTTATTTCGTTGTGGATGTGTTTTGTTAAGTGTTCTGTTTGTTGAGGGTGTGTAAGGCAGGGGGAACTGTGAACACGGTATAGGGTACTGAAGTGTGAGGCAGAGGGGAACTTGTTATTCCTATCTGAGAGGTTAGTATATAGAGTAAATTTGGACTTGAGGGATCTAATGCTGTTGTACAGTACTGAGTATCAAGTGTGTGTGTGTTGAAGTGGGATTATACTGGGAGGATCTATGTTTTCATTTGGTAGGTCTTCAACGTTTATTGTTGCTCCTTGGTCTCCTGCAGTAATGGTTGAGCTCTGAGAATTATTCAACAGGTGCTTGAGAATAGGATTAGGGAGGGTCTGATGATGGCAATTTATGAGGTAAACAGCGAGGAGGGGAGACGTGATGGATGTGCAAGGAAAAAAGAGGAGAGACAGAGAAGAGGTTGAGGAACAGTTGAATAACAAAGGAAGGAAGACCACGTCCTCAAGCCTCAGTGGAGGAGGAACCTACTTACTGTAGCAGCGTCCCTGACCATCAACTGACCCATACCATCATCATCTTGGTCATGTTTCTAAACTGGGAATTGGTGAACCAAGAAAAAAGAAAAATATCCAATAAGGTTGTGAAGGTGAAGTCTTTCATTTCGTTTCCTTAAACTGAACCATCAGTCTACGAACGATTTTGGGTTTGTGATGAAGACAGAGAGAGAGAGAGAGAGAGAGAGAGAGAGAGAGAGAGAGAGAGAGAGAGAGAGAGAGAGAGAAATTCTCTTGACTCGTCACTTGCCAGAGAACATGACAGTAGGAGGGCCATGTTGATGACGTCACTCATCATACCTCGAGCCAAATAGAATATGTAGCGACGTTATGACTGCCAGACATCATGATGATGGCTCCTCCTCCTCCTCCCCAGACCTGGGGACATCCAGGAGAGACAGAGAGAGAGAGATGGGGAGGAGGAGACGAGACCAATCTGGATGTTAGAGATTACTGTAGTGAGACACTACATAAGAGGAACAGCAGGAGGAGAAGGAGGAGGAGGAGGGGAGCGTGTGGAGAAGGCAGGTAAGAGGTGGCCATCATCCACACCACCACCTGTCACTATCATCACTCGTGACCACACAGTCACTCTCACTGTCTCCTACATCCTTCCACACTCACACAGCTCAGGAACATCCTAACATCCTTCCACACACACACACAGCTCAGGAACATCCTACATCCTTCCACACATACACACACACAGCTCAGGAACATCCTACATCCTTCCACACATACACACACACAGCTCAGGAACATCCTACATCCTTCCACACACACACACAGCTCAGGAACATCCTACATCCTTCCACACACACACACACACAGCTCAGGAACATCCTACATCCTTCCACACACAGCTCAGGAAGATCCTACATCCTTCCACACACACACACACACAGCTCAGGAACATCCTACATCCTTCCACACACACACACAGCTCAGGAACATCCTACATCCTTCCACACACACACACACACAGCTCAGGAACATCCTACATCCTTCCACACACACACACACACAGCTCAGGAACATCCTACATCCTTCCACACACACACACACAGCTCAGGAACATCCTACATCCTTCCACACTCACACAGCTCAGGAACATCCTACATCCTTCCACACACACACACACAGCTCAGGAACATCCTACATCCTTCCACACATACACAGCTCAGGAACATCCTACATCCTTCCACACACACACACACAGCTCAGGAACATCCTACATCCTTCCACACACAGCTCAGGAACATCCTACATCCTTCCACACACACACACAGCTCAGGAACATCCTACATCCTTCCACACACACACACAGCTCAGGAACATCCTACATCCTTCCACACACACACACACACAGCTCAGGAACATCCTACATCCTTCCACACACACACACAGCTCAGGAACATCCTACATCCTTCCACACATACACACACACAGCTCAGGAACATCCTACATCCTTCCACACTCACACAGCTCAGGAACATCCTACATCCTTCCACACACACACACACAGCTCAGGAACATCCTACATCCTTCCACACACACACACACAGCTCAGGAACATCCTACATCCTTCCACACACACACACACAGCTCAGGAACATCCTACATCCTTCCACACACACACACACACACAGCTCAGGAACATCCTACATCCTTCCACACACACACACAGCTCAGGAACATCCTACATCCTTCCACACACACACACACACAGCTCAGGAACATCCTTCATCCTTCCACACACACACACAGCTCAGGAACATCCTACATCCTTCCACACACACACACAGCTCAGGAAGATCCTACATCCTTCCACACACACACACACAGCTCAGGAACATCCTACATCCTTCCACACACACACACACAGCTCAGGAACATCCTACATCCTTCCACACACACACACACAGCTCAGGAACATCCTACATCCTTCCACACATACACACAGCTCAGGAACATCCTACATCCTTCCACACACACACACAGCTCAGGAACATCCTACATCCTTCCACACACACACACACAGCTCAGGAACATCCTACATCCTTCCACACACACACACAGCTCAGGAACATCCTACATCCTTCCACACACACACACACAGCTCAGGAACATCCTACATCGTTCCACACACAGCTCAGGAACATCCTACATCGTTCCACACACAGCTCAGGAATATCCTACATCGTTCCACACACACACACACAGCTCAGGAACATCCTACATCGTTCCACACACAGCTCAGGAACATCCTACATCGTTCCACACACAGCTCAGGAACATCCTACATCGTTCCACACACACACACACACACAGCTCAGTAACATCCTACATC